>NC_135014.1:24792720-25092720 GCF_051020955.1 Megalopta genalis | reverse complement strand
CACCAGGAAAATATTGACTGTGCATTACGCCGAACCTACGAATTATTTGTGCCCGCCGCGAATGTGATACAAAGCCCGATCGAAGCGCGAGTCGAGCGGAAAAAATATCTGAAACGCCCCCCGGGTCACGGGTCAACGGATCCATCGTCGATCAGAAATCGGTGCACTCTGACTCCGAGCCGCTCCGGCCGGATTACATTTTTTTTTTTTTGACTGAAGTATGCTGTCGGTCGGAAGTCGATTTGCAAATCTTTTTTTCGATGTTGATAATTCCACGTTGGCTTTCGTTTGAAGCCGCTCGAAAGTCGTGTCGGTTTATTGAAAGCGCGGAGTTCCGCGGAGCTTCGTTTCCGATGCGTTCGAGAGGGTCCCGGATATTTATTTTATTGTTCTCCACGTTCGTTTTCTCGAACTTCGAGATAACGGATGACGTGGGACGAACGGTATGCGATTTTGTGACGTTGACGTTTCGTTCGGAATGGAAACTTCGGAAATTTTAGGCGACTCATTTTTCATTTTCGCTGTCGAAAATTTCAGTCAACGCGATGATATCGAATGGTGTAATCGGACGTTTTCTTTTTTTTAATTAGAAAGGCGTGGATACAGAAACGAGAAGACGAGTGTCGGAAATCAATTTTGATAATAAACGGTGAAAGATGAGAAATGCTATTCGAAAAATTAGTCGTTTGTATAGCAGATCATAGTGTTAATGTCGTGTTAATTGTTACTTCGATATACCAATTTTTCGTCACGATATTATTATTATTATTATTATAATTAATAAGTGGAATGAATAATTGTGTTTTCGTAAGAGAGCGGCAAAGTATTATGAAAATATTTGCGGACATCCTCAATGAGATGATCGAGACGTTCGAAATTAAATGATGTCACGTTTATAAATATTTAATGAAATTATCGGGGAAAATCAAAAGCAAATATTTAACGCATGTAAACTGCACATATGGAGAAATCCTTTCCATATCGCGGACATTTCTCCGTATTAAACATCGATTTAATGCTCATTCATTTTTACTACTTCCACTGTGAACTGCACGTTTCAATGTCAGACGGAAACAATAGGTGATTCATAGTCGTTAGAAGAATTAAAAAAGAAATTGCTAAAAATAATAGAACAGAAATAATGCATTAGAAAGCATTAATATCACATCCTTTTACTTGAAAACATGAATAACAAATAAATCGAGAAATAAATTGAACAGTTTAAGAGTTTCAAAAAAATCGATTGTCATGTAACAAATACTTTTCAACATATTTTTATGTAACAAATTTCTCCGCACCTTTCGCTAAACGTTTTCCTTCTTTTCATCAAATATAGTCGAATAAAATAGTGCGCACAGAGAATAACCAAAACTTTGTTTCCTTGCTCCAATTTTGTTTCAATTCGGCGATACATGCAAATTTTTATGGCCGACTGTAGATCGCCCGATAAAAACTATACTTTCTCCGTAAAAGCCGAATGTAAACGAATTTACATAACGCGGCCAAATAAAATAGCTGCTGAAGCATTCGTTTAATATTGCTTCAACGAATGTAATTTTGTTGAATGGGCGCAATATACGCGTAGATTAAAAAATCGTTTGTTAGCCGAGCTATCATTAAATAGTAATCTAGCCTGCGAGCTTGCCCCGTGCGAAATAGATTTTCTTCTCGAATTAAACGTACCATCTCACGAATGTTTATAAGTCGAAGCGGTATTTCATGCTCATTGAACTGTATATATGTATACAGGGTGTCCCAAAAATGTCTCGCAATCCAAAAGTGGCGGGTTCCTCAGGTCATTTGAAGCAACTTTTTCCTTTACAAAACTTTTCTCCGAGGCACCGTTAACATATTATTAACGAAAAACAGTGACCAATCAGAGGCGAGCTCGGCTGGCGCGAGGCGACCGAGCCAATGAGCGGAACTAGGCGGCTTCGTGCGCTGGTTGACTGGGCCGCCTCGCGTCAGCCGTACTCGATTCTTTGCTTGATTCTTAGCTAGCTCCAAGAGCACGAAAGTAGAGACTTCTAGCTTTCAAATGAGCACAAACAGATCGCTGTGCCATCATTTTACACGAAGTTACAAGCGTCCAAATATCAACAATTCTCCGCCCTTAGTTGATCTTTAATTGAAAAAATTCTGCATTCTCGTCGACTTTCGGACGCGTTGATTATTTAGACACGACCTACGTGGAAGTAAATAGGATTCAGTATTAGAAAAATAACTGTTATTAGTTCGAATGCAGATCATATATCGTGACACACGCGTCTCGAAAGTCAAAGCGCGATGCTTATTATGAAAGAGGAGACGTGTCAATATTATTCCCAGCGAGGCCGTAACTCGACACCTTCCGTGCCGAGCTGTTTTCACTCGACTCTTCACGCTGGCCATTTGATATTTTACTAAAACTTGATATACAGGGTGTACCAAAAATGTCTCGCAATTCGAAAGTAGGGGATTCCTGAGGTCATTTGAAGCAACTTTTCCCTTAGCGAAAATGCAATTCGCGGCTTCGTTTACGAGTTATTAACGAAAAACAGTGACCAATCGGAGGCGAGATGATTTGGCGCCGAGACGGCCGAGCCAATGAGCGGAACCGGGCTCCGTGCACTCGTTGGCTGGGCCGCCGCGCGCCAGCCGAACTCGCCTCTTATTGGTCACTGTTTTTTGTTAATAACTCGTTAACGGTGCCTCGGAGAAAATTTTTGTAAAGGAAGAAGTTGCTTCAAATGATCCGAGGAACCCGCTATTTCCGGATTGCGAGGCATAGTTGGGACACCCTGTATATCTCGAAATTCCTAAGGGTTTTGCGCTTTTACACGAGATTAGGTGGAAAAGTCGCGCGACACACCGGCACACGGGAGCGCGCACTAAATTACAAAAAATTTGAGCCGCGCGTTTGTTTCGCCGTTTGAACAGAGTTCGACGCGTTAATTCCAGTGGCTTGCTCGCAAAGCTTTGATCGAGGACAGCGAAGCGAGCTGTCCGAGGACAGCCCATCGCGCAGAAATAACAAAAATTGCTGCATTAATCCAAACGGACGGGTTCGTTGAATCCATCACACCGGGAAGCGTCAAACTCCGTGTGCCAATTTGTATCCGAGTAATCGATCTATGTAAGACAGTTCAGAAACGTATAAAATATAACGCTTTTCACTATTAATAACATTTCGATCGCGCTAATGATATTTTTCCGCTTAATCGTTACTTAATTCTTAAATCTTGATTCTTACGTGGAGAATCCTTTCAATATTTATTTGAATAATTATTTTCTATTATTGTGATAATTATTGTGAAGAAATGCTATATACAATTCTTATCGTTTGCATATTTTCAAGACAAATATGGGAGAGAAATATTTAAGCCTCAAATTCGTTTATTTTGATCATCCACGTAAAAATGCAATATTTTGCATAAAATGATAAGCATGATATACCAGATAGATACTTATCAATCGTCGCTGCGATAAAAATCGTGGGATCGTTAACTCACCTGCAACAGAAAACAGATATCATTAAACTACGTGAAAATTAATTTTTCACAATAGTTATGAATATGTTTGCAGGATAAATTTTGCGATGAAATAATAATGTAGAAGTCATTTCATCGCGAAGCTTATATACTATAACGTGAAATAAACACAGAATATTAACAAGAGAGTGTCCTTTGACTTTTTCTTCTAAAAATAGTGTGATATTAAAAATAGCGCTATTAAATAGCGTCCTTTCACCCGTTTGGTAAAAATAACGTTTTTTTCTGAACGAATTAAAACACTGTTTTTCGTGTTTCAACTATTGCATTCGCATTTTAAGCAATCGAACACCGAAACCCAACCCTAAACCGACCCAAAAATCGTGACGAATAAGAACGAAGGTTAAAAAATACGAGAATTTTTTGACGTTGATCGTCGAACCCAGTAAATAGGTTTGTCATAATCTCCAAGTAAATCCCCGTAATCGCCTTGATCAATATCTAATGTAAGTTCATTAGAAGCTGCAGCGTCTTCGTCGAAGCTCCAGGACCCTTCAAATAGGACGCCGAACTTTGACAATTCTTATAGCTTAATCTCTGCGCAGATAAGGCTCCCGGCAATTCCCGAACATGGAACGACTGTCATCGGCAAGCTTTGACTTAGGGCCACTATTGGTTGCTGTTCTAAACTAGATATAGCTACTGAAATATAGCAACATTTTAATACGTAATCATACGTAATCATACGATCCTACGAAATTATTATATTAGAGGTCCTCTTGTGATTACAAGTTTTGCCTTGGAGCAAAGGGTTAATGGAAGAAATAAATTGTTATTTGTTTTCAGTTTTATTTAATTGATGTATGCAATTTATACTTCTCATAAAGATACTAGTAATTATCAAGATACTAATGATGTCTAATAATCATTGCAACCATGAAGATAAATCAGAATTTTCTCTTAATTGATGTACACGATTTTTATTTTCCATAAAGAATCACAGTTTAATAATTGTTGTAAGTATGAAGAAAATGGTATTGCAAAAGCTAAATGAGAATTTTCTCTTAATTGATGTACACGATTTTTATTTTCCATAAAGATCCACAATTTAATAATTTTTATAAATATGAAGAAAATGGTATTACGAAAGATAAATCAGAATTTTCTCTTGATTGATTGTCACAACTTTTACTTTCCATAAAGATCCACAATTTAATAATTATTATAAATATGAAGAAAATGGTATTACGAAAGATAAATCAGAATTTTCTCTTAATTGATTGTAACAACTTTTACTTTCCATAAAGATCCACAATTTAATAATTATTATAAATATGAAGAAAATGGTATTACGAAAGATAAATCAAAATTTTCTCTTAATTGATTGTCACAACTTTTACTTTCCATGAAGATCCACAATTTAATAATTATTATAAATATGAAGAAAAAATGGTATTACGAAAGATAAATCAGAATTTTCTCTTGATTGATTGTCACAACTTTTACTTTCCATGAAGAGATCCACAATTTAATAATTATTATAAATATGAAGAAAATGGCATTACGAAAGCTAAATCAGAATTTTCTCTTGATTGATTGTCACAACTTTTACTTTCCATAAAGATCCACAATTTAATAATTATTGTAACCGCGAAGAAAATGCTACTGCAAAATATTATTCAAAATTTGTCTCTCATTCGATGCGTACAATTTTTATTGTCCCTAAAGATTCACAGTTTAATAATCATTGAAGAAAATGGTAAGAAAATGGCAAAATATTATCGAAAATTTGTCCCTCGTTCGATGCGCACATGTTTGCATAATGATCCACGGTCTAATAAATCGTTGTAACTGTTAAAAAGGCGCCGTCGCCGCTCATTGATCCGAATTACAATTTCGAAACGACTGTTTACCGAGACGTGATCACAGACGAGCACGAACGGTAAACAAAAGGCGGCGACGATTTCTCGATTCGTTTATTTCCAGGTCGGCCGCCGCCGCGAGCTTTTTCCATCGCGGGCCCGCCATTTGATTAATCCATTAGCCGCGCTACAAAATTACAGGCCGCCGCGCAAACTTGCCGTAATATCCTTTTAGCAATTAAACGCTAATTAGTTGCTCGATACCCTTTGAGATTAATGTTGGCCGGCTTGTGTAGCCGCGTGTACCCGTCAGGACACGGTGTATATACGGAGATGAACATATACACGGTGAACCGTTGAACAGAGGCCGGCAGAACGGGGTGGTGGATGGGTCGCCCCCCTCCCCCCAACTGCCGAGCCTTTGTCGTCTTAATGAAACGTCACTATCCAACGTCCCTCGGTATTTCTGGCCGAGGAAGGATGCTGCATCCTAACCGTTCCGCCACGCTCGATAGCCCGGCCGATGACAAGGACACCGCGACCCGTTTGACCCCGTCATTCCCCGGAAAGATGGGAAACGGACCAAGGTGGAATCGATGGAAACGGACCGCGGACACCGCAAACCCGCCGCGCGATCCGCCCGAACAATCGCCGATGGATTTTTCGGCAGTTAAAGCGATCTCGGCCGAAACGCAGATCGCGTCGGGCGCAGAGCCGGGGTCGGTCTCTTTTTTGGGAAAACAAGGAACGCCGTGGGCTTCGGTGATTAGAGGTCACTGTAGAAATCGCTGGGAGCCTCGGCGTCAGACTTCTCCCTTTGATTGGGCGATGCGTACGATGTATGAAGTGATCGAGGAGAGAGAAAGACAATTTTCGCGTATTATTTTTATGCTAATTTGTATTTATTATTGAGGAAATGGGTGCTAATTAATGGTTATACAATGAGACGTATAATAATGGGTGGGTTGCGTTATTTTTAGCGACAAGTTTGACATAGTTGCGCGTGTGGTGTTATTATGAAATGAATTTAATGAATTTGCTAGTTATTTTTCTAAAATGGAAAATCAACAGCCAAGAATTTCTGAGGAATTGTTCAAGAATTATAATAATATTGTTAATTTAAGAAAATAGGAGTTGGGGGTGAAATGCTAATAATTCTCTGCTAATAAATTTGCTAATTGTTTTTCTAAAATGGAAGATCAACGGTCAAGAATTTCTGAAAAAGTTGTTGAAAAACTGCAATGATCTCATCAATTAAAAAAAATGAGGGTTGAGGGTGAAGTGCTAATAATTCTCTGCTAATAAATTTGCTAATTGTTTTTCTAAACTGGAAGATCAACGGTCAAGAATTTCTGAAAAAGTTGTTGAAAAACTACAATGATCTCATCAATTTAAAAAAATGAGGGCTGAGGGTGAAGTGCTAATAATTCTCTGCTAATAAATTTCCTAATAGATTTGATAATAAATATGTTAATAATTCTACTAAAATAGAAGATCAACCAGTCAAGAATTTCATTAAAAACTGTACACAAACTACAACAATTTCATCAATTTAAAAAAAAAAAGTGAATTAAGTATGTAGTGCTAATAATTCTTTGCTAACAAATTTGCTAATAAATCTACTAAAATGGAAGTTCAACAGTCAAAGATTTCATAAAAAGTTGTTCAAAAACTACAACAATCTCATCAATTTAAAAAAACAGTGTGGGTTAAGAGTGCAGTGCAAATAATTCTCTGCTAATAAATTTGCCAATAAATTTGCAGATAATTCTACTAATATGGAAAAGCGACAGTCAAGGATTACATAAAAAAATTGTTCGAAAACTACAGTAACCTCATCCATGTTCCGTAAAATTTGACGATCCGCCATATTCCCTTTTCTCGACCGCCAATAGACGGGCCCTTTATAGGACACAATAAACTGGCATCGTCGTCGGAAGGCATAGAAAAAAGCTACGCTAGACGACGTCTTGGAACGGCCGGGTCCTGAGGCGTGAATCGGCGGAAAAACGCGCGGATATGCACCCGGTGCAATATACACGCTGCGCCAGATTAAAGAGAGTTTTATGCGAGGCGCGGCGCGCGCCGCGCAGTTATTAATCCTTGGGAGAGCCGCGTCAGGACGAGGATAGCGGGGAGAAGGAAAGATAACAGAGGAAAGGAAAAAGAGAGAAAAGGCGATAGGTGTTGCTAGAGCGACGATGCTGTGTGCCAAAGGGCGAAATGCTGATGGAGATCGACTGTTCCATCTGGTTTCCCTGTCATCGGTCTCGCTGGCCGTTGACATCGGACTCATTCGTCGCGTCTCATATCGGCGTCAATGCGAATCCGCTGCGAAAAATGCTCGGAGACCGTACACGAAAAAGTACAATTCTGTTCACTTGCTGCTAATAAACTTACTAATAAATTTGCTAATTATTTTTCTAAGATAGAAAATTGTTCTGAGAAAATTGTTCAAAAACTCCGATAATCTCGTCAATTTGAAAAAAATGAGGGTTGAGAGTGAAGTGATAATAATTCTCTGCTATTAATCTTGCTAATAAATTTGCTAAATATTCTTCTAAAATAGAAAATTGTTCTGAGAAAATTGTTCAAAAACTGCGATAATCTTGTCAATTTAAAAAAGTGAGGGTTGAGAGTGAAATGATAATAATTCTCTGCTATTAATCTTGCTGATAAATTTGCTAATTATTTTTCTAAAATGGAAAATCAACAGCCATGAATTTCATAAAAAATTATTCAAAAGGTACACAACAATCTCATCAATTAAAAAAGGTAAGGGTTGAGAGTGAAATGCTAATAATTCTCTGTTAATAAATTTGCTAATTATTTTTCTAAAATGGAAAATCGACAGCCAAGAATTTCATAAAAAATTGTTCAAAAGCTACAAGAATCTCATCAGTTAAGAAGAAAAGTGTAGGTTAATTGTGTAGTGCTAATAATACACTTGGTCCTAGGCTTACTATATAGTAATTTCTCTCGGAAATGCCAAACTTCGGGATGCTATGAATTTCCCTGTCCTTTCCCTATTTATTGCTATGTTGATCGCACGTGGCCTCCGAATTGCCTTCGAATCGTGGCAAAAAATTAGAAATAAAAGAAGAATCGCGACTTGGTATCCTCAGATCTGCCGGTTTCAATTCCGACCTCCGACATTTCTGGGAGAAATTACTGTAATTCTAAGTATGAAATGATTTGTTCAATTCGACGGACCCTCAAAGTTAAATATATTTTCCTAATTAACTTGTACTTGTAACTTCGACGCGCGCGTCCATTGTGCACAGTTCTTCGCGGAGACTCTTCCAGCGTGTGCGAAACACTTTTCAATTCTTTTGCCCGTGTCAGAAGTTATAATAGTTTGAGTGGCGCATACTAGACGTGTGCGGCAGCAGGCAACGGCTAGGGTGCTTACACCCCTGGCGCTCGTTACAACGCGGCCGTGTGTGCACGCGTTTCGAACCGTTGTAACTTTTGATATGTAGAAAAGTTTGAAAAACGTTTCGAGCAGAAGTTACACGGTTTAGTGCCCGCCGCGTGAGCGCGTAAAAATTTACGCGGCAATCCATTCGAAAGAGATAAATTAATCTTGCTTCTCCTATACATACATATATCCTGTACGTGTAAATTGAGCGATGCGAATTACTTTTCGTAGCTTCGATGGAAACGAATGGAAAACGAAACCGTCGCTGCGGCAACCTTGCGTCTTTTGTATTTCATTTTACGGGTTATAAAATATTATCGTTCAGGTTGCAAAGTATTGGCGTTTATGGGAAACATTTACGCGCATATTGGAATCTATTCGTACGAATATGTTCTTAAGAAATTGTTTAAAAATTCAAACGGTCAACAATCATTCGATTAAAGACGAAAGCAATCCATTCGAGCAATTATTTATCTAAAATAAATTGGGCATTGTTCGAATTGTTTCGAATAATTATTTTAGATGATTATTTTAGACGATATTTTAGGTAATTATATTATTGGTACAGGAAAACAATAATGATAAAATGTACAGTGTATTCACGGTCTTTTTCATGTTTTTTTCATGTAATTTCTCCCATGTTAATTTTACGAAATTATTACTCTATATTTTATCATTATCATTTAAATCGATTGTTTTCTCAATTAATTCCTGTACGAATAATGCATTTAAACACAGAATTTTTATTTAGATATTATTATCTTAAATAAACAATGATTCCTACAGGAACGAATCCAGAAAAACACTCGATTTAAACAACAACGATAAAATGTGGAGCGTATTTGTTTAAATTTTATTTGTCAATTTAAAAAAAAACACGTTACATTCCATCGTTATCATTTAAATCGATTGTCCTCCGAATTAATTCCTGTACGAATAATAATTGTTCCTTCGATATTATTATTTCAAACAAACAATCATTCCTACACGAATGAATCCAGGAAAAACAATCGATTTGAACAACAACGATATTTACAGCGTATATTTGTTCAAATGTTATTGATTAATTAAAAAAAAAAGCACGTCGCATTCTACCGTTATTATTTAAATCGATTGTTTACCGAGCGATCCTCCGCACGAACGATTATTTTCGATAAATAATTGTTCGAAACAATTCGATTAATGCTCGATCATGGGCAACGATCGTTTCTCCGCAGCATCGAGCTGCGTGAAGATTCGGTGAATCTTTTTTCGGTATTCTCTCGGATCCTCTCTTTGTCCAGTTTCCTCGAATAGCAAGCCTGTCCCGTTGTTAGCGGCGCGCACTGTTTGCTCGGCAGCTTTCCTTCGTAAATCCCTCGAGGCCTCGAATCAGCGGGTCTTGAACACTTTCGTATAAAATCCCCGCGGACTCATACCGATTCCTCGGCCCCGCACAGATCCTCCTGGACGCAATAAGTACGCGTTGAACAATGTAGCCGGGGAAAGAAAAGACGTCCTTCCCGCGGACCGGGGGCTGGTAGAATTGAAAAAGGGTCGGTATTAGAAAAGGCTGGGGCTCCCTTTGTCCGGCGACTTCATTGTACGCCCCGACGAAAATATTCACCGAAAAGGTTACGCCGATGAAAATCCAGCCTGTCCGTTGTCCGCGCGTTATCGCTCTATACAAAGAGACCGATTAAGGTATGAATAATTTATGTCGGCCGGCTCGTTGGTATTTTAATAAAATGTACATATACAACGGCTCCGAGCTAACGAAAAGCCCGGATCGCCGGCCCCGGGCTGCCTCCTAAAAGTGATTCAATACCTTCCGCCGGGCTTGCGGAAATATCGTCGATCGTGCCGGAAAGCGATCGTTCGAATTCGACCGAAAAAAAGTGTCTCGATAATTAGAGATACGACACACGTCGCGTTTCGAAGCGCGAACTCTCCGCTTCGCGACGACACCGCGAAAATTGATCTACGATCTTCTCGCCCGGTTTCGTACAATAGGGAACCAGCCACAATTTTCTGGCATTGTTCGTTTGATAATGGTACGCGTGTCAAGGCGCACGCGGAAACGAGCGCGAAGTTTCCAAATTTTGTTCGCGATAATTACCGAACGAAGTTCCAATTTTCTTTCTTTTTTATTTCGCAGAGAAGCGCGAGCCGTCGCGCGTTTCTAATTTTTCGGTTGCCGGTGGAACGTTACAAAACGCCGCGGACATCCCATTGTGTTCCGAAGCTCTTTGCCGGGAGCATTAATTTCGATCCGGCTATTATTTCGTAGGATTCGAGCGCGATTTTTCGATAATTTTGCTGCGCCGAAAAATGTAGCGAAAACGTCGACGACATGGTTCTTCCGTGCATCGTAGAACGAACGTGGCTGCGAGGAGGCAGATTAGGTGAACAGACCGTGGCGATCTGATATGAAACGCGAAATAAAAATGTTCGGCATTTCGTTCCGTCTACAATGCGTTGTTAATTGATTCGCATAAAAATCCGCGGGCCGCCGATCGCGCGCGATTAATGTTGCAAACGAACACATCCGTCCGTTCGCACGAAATACAATCGTCGTTTGAGCTGGCCGGGGCCGGAGAACGCGGGTCGAACTCGCGCGATTCGAGAGGATCGCGCGCCCCCGGAGAGAAGCATCGCTTAATCGCGACGGCGTTTTAATTGCGGAGTATCGCGGTCGCGGGGGCGTCGCTTCTTATTGGTATGCAGACACACGAGCCAGCGATTCCCCGGCATTCAGAGGCAGGAAACGAATCCCTTGCTCGGATATCTGCGTCTGAATAGCGACGCATGCACGAACAAAGCGACTCGTCGGCCGTGGCTGGCGTCGCCGGAGGGCGCGGGCGGAAGGGTGCCGCCAGGGGGTGGAGCAGGAGGGCCGCGATTCGTCGAGCGAAACCGGGACAGAGATAGGAAAATTGTGGCATGCTCGTGTGAATCGTCGCCGATAGATTCCGTCGCATGGCTCGCGGCATTTTCGCGTTTCCGCGATTTTTCTCCCTTTAGCCGGAGAGCGCGGCTCGCTGAAAGCCGCGAGGGAACGGAGCGGCGTCGCCTTGTGCGCGGGGAACGCGGCTGGTTCGGTCGAGGCCGAGGCAGAAATCTCGAGGAAATCGGCTGCGATGCATCCACGTTCGACGTTTCTTCGATCCCCGCGGTTTGTGCTGGCCCTGGCAAACAAGTACAGCGAATTCTCCCAAATTTTTCTTTAGTTTGTCGACAGAAATGGACGATCTGGGAAGAGAGGACACGATTGTTCGAGCCTTCCGGCTCGATGTTATAGTTCCTGATGATCTGCGTAAATAATTTCGAGCGCAATTCAAGTTAAATATCGTTGGAATAGAATGTGATTCGAATAGGATGCGATTGGCGTGCGATGAAATTGAAGTGCAGTGCGACTGAAATACAAGGTAATTGAAATACAATGTAATTGAAGTACAATGTAACTGAAATACAATGTAATAGATATGCAATATAATTGAAATACAATTTACGTGAAATACAATGTAATTGAAATACAATGCGACTGATATACAAGGTAATTGAAATACAATACTATCGAATTAATTTTTTTTCTGCGTATTTTCCATTCTTGTTGCCTACTAATTTATCAATTTTAATTCATTCACATCGTAATCCGTAATCTTAATTCAATTACATCGCAATCCATAATCTTAATTCAATTAAATCGTATTTCGTAATCATAATTCGATTACGTCGCGATTCGTAATCTTAATTCAATTTCATGGTAACTCGAAATCTCAATTCAATTGCACCTTAATTCGTAATTAATGTAATTGAATTACTTACTATTTCATAACTGTACTCCAATCACGATTACGATCTACATTGCAATTTAATTGAATGGGGATCCGAATTACGAATCGCAATCTGATCGAATCACGACAGAATTGAATCACAGTAAATTCTCCCTAATTGTCCGTCGGCTTGGAAACAAAAATGGACAATTTGGGAAGCGGAGATACGATTATTCGAGGCTTGCGCAATCCATTAATCAGTATACTGCAGATCTTTATGCGAAACAGAAATGATCTCCACAAATTGCAGCATACACGAGTCGAATAAAACTGTCGTTTTTATTTCAATCGTTTCATCTTTCAGAATTGAAAGAATATAACGCAGCCGTTCTTAATTTATTAGTATTATTTTCGTTGCCCGAAATTTCTCGCCTACCTATTTTCATTGCGAATGCATAGAATCCGCGGTCTACTAATCGGTAGCAGTGAAATGCATCCACGCAAATGCATCCAAATGCAGCGTTCTCTTTCCTCCTCCTTGCCCTCGCTCCGCGGACTCCTTCCGACCCCCAGGTTCGAAGCCCACGGTTTCCCCATTCCCGGTTCGACGAGCCCGGAATAATTCTTTCGCCGTTCAAACACCGACGAGAACTATAATATTCTCTACTTTATTAACTTTTCTTTTTCCGCTGGCCCGCCGCCTTCGCTCCCTTAATCGAAATAGTTCCGCCGCGAATTCTTACACTTCGCTGAATTTCTCAAGGTACTCGAACTCTTCCGAACACCGGTAGAAAATTCCTCCGCCTCTTTAACGATTCTACCGAAGGCGTCGTTCACTTGTGGACGACGTCACTCTCTCGTTCTACGAGAGGGAAATAATATCGATGGTTTCATCGGATTCGATCGCCTGGAACGACAGCGTACGGCGAGCTCGTTCCGGCTCGCGGCGATGTCCGATTTCTTCGTCCGCGTGTCGCCGATCAGTATTTCGCCTGTTTCTATCGTTCTCATCGTTGTTCGTAGAATTACGAGATACGGTAACGAATTACCATGCTGTCCAAACGTCGTGATAACTTTCAATCGAACGATCCTTTACTTTGTATTTAGTGAAATTCCGAGAGCATTCGTTGTTTTATCAGTATTTTCTTTTTTAAATATCGCTGCTGTACCAATTTTCTGTTTCGCTAAATATTTGTTTAATAGTTATTATTCGCGATTCTTATTCAATTATGCCTGCAATAGTAATTTTCTCTTTCGCTAAATACTTGTTTTACAGTTATAGTCGCGATTTTTATTTGATTATGTGTGCAATAATAATTTTCTCTGTCACTAAATATTTTTGTAATAGTTACACTCGCGATTTTTATTGAATTATGTGTGCTATACTAATTTCCTCTGTCACTAATTATTTTTGTAATAGTTACATTCGCGATTTTTATTGAATTATGCGTGCTATACTAATTTCCTCTGTCACTAAATATTTTTGTAATAGTTACATTCGCGATTTTTATTGAATTATGCGTGCTATACTAATTTCCTCTGTCACTAAATATTTGTTTAACAGTTATGTTCGCGATTTTTATTTGATTATCTGTACAATAATAATTTTCTCTGTCACTAAATATTTTTGTAATAGTTACATTCGCGATTTTTATTGAATTATGTGTGCTATACTAATTTTCTCTTTCACTAAATATTTGTTTAACAGTGGTATTCACGATTTTTATGGAATTATATGTGTAATACTAATTTTCTCTTTCACTAAACATTTGTTTAACAGTGATATTCGCGATTTTTATCGGATTATGCGTTATCGAACACTTGCTGCCAGGTCTAGTACTATTAATGTCACGGATCAATTTTCAAGTACACCTAATAACAAGCTAAGTATTTCAGTAATTTGTACTTGATTAAATACTTCGAAGGGCTGAGCAGGCTTCCAAGAGAAATTGTACCCGCTATTTTAATGAAACTGGCGGCGGTAGGGGGCGAAGCGTCTTCTCTTTCCTCGTTGTATTATTATTGGACTACGGACCTTTATGCAAATGCAACCTTCCGAGGACTAATTGACGAAAACAAGGATTGTTACAGAAGTCTCCTGCTTTAATAAGCGTCGTTCTTAAGCGAAGACGAACATTAACTTTGTTGAAATTTATATTCGGCTCGTTGTATTCAGTGGAACGTGAACATCCGCGACCTTACTATACTATGCATTCATGCGTGGCACCGGATATTCAGGCAATTTTGCTTATTATTAAATTTGTACTACGAAATACAGCGTGTTCCAGAATTATGTTAACACAAAGGGACGATTCCAGAGAGGATTTGAAGTAACTTTATCCTTAGCGAAAATGCGATCCGCGGCTTCGTTTGCGAGATATTAAAGAAAAACAGTGACCAATCGGAGAGCGAGTCTGGCCGTCTGACGCAGCGTTAGTGGGCGCGAGGGCGGAGCGTCAGGCGGATGCGATCTCTCATTGGTCAGCGTTTTTCCTTAATAACTCGTAAACGAAGCCGCAGATCGCATTTTCGCTAAGGAAAAAGTTACTTCAAATGACCTCAGGCACCTCCCATTTGCGGCTGTTAACATAATTATGGTATAATTGTATAACAACGTTTCGGCGAAACGTTCAGAAGACATTTGAACTGCAATATGCTTCTTCCGATGGCGAAGTGTCACGGCAAATTCTTCTGAACTATTCATTAATTTTCAATAGAGGATAAAAATTGCCACTTTACTAATTACTCTTGCGATTTAGAGACGCGAGAAGCTGCCATTGCGAGATTAATATTGAATAAATCTCTGCCCCGGGCTGGAATATAGCTTCGTGCGCAAACTTTGAAGGCAACGGCTATCACTCTGCGATATTGAAATTAGTGTAACGACTAGACTGTGGATATTTGTGGAGAATAAACAGCATTGTGCAACTCGATCATGAGAGATGCGAGTCGGATGAAAACCTCTTTCCTTTTCCGATAATTTTAATAAATTGTACGTAATATGTAAATATATATATATATATATATATATATATATATATATATTCTCAAACATTCTTCTCATGTGTCTACAATTTTGTCACCGACCTTTTTGTCGAAAACGCATCAAATCTGATAATAACATTTCGACAGAAACGTCATTTACCGTCAAATTATTCGGTTCGAAAAAGTTATGCTATCTCATTTCGAAGCGGATAAAATCGAGCGTAACGAATCGCTAAAAAAAAAGTATGCATTTAACTTTTATATTTAACTCGAAAAAAATCTCCTCTCGAAATTGAAGACAAGAGAACACAGTTCGAAAAATCTGCCGAAAAACGTTGATCATATTTCCCGGGGTGCCGTATTTATCGTGAACATTTCACGCGGCTATTGACAACGGCGACGTCGCGTTGTCATCGAACACGAAACACGAATGCATTTGGCGGGCGTTAATATTTATAATAAAGATGATAGTAAACGAATTCGCAACGGTCTCCCCGCGTTTTTAGTAACGAGCTGCAGCGCATCCGCACAGAAATTGATGAAAATATTCGAGCATATTAACAGAAAAATTCGGGACAACGTTACAGGTACTTTTTCACGCTTATCGAATATTTTTTTTTTCGAACACTATATATGTACAGCGCGCTAAAAGCCGAACAAGATCGAGCCGCGTGTCGCTTTTTCGATTTTATCAGGTTATTTATTTGCTTGTCAAAATTATTCCGTTCGTTTGCCGTTCGTTTCGTATGCCATTCGATACGAACGAATTAGCAAAAGATGTCGTCGCGTGGATCGATCGAAATTGGACACTCTGTGGATACCGGTTAAGGAAAGGCTTTCTGCCGTGGAAGAATTTTTATCGACACTTTGACGGTGACATCCTGTTAAGATGTTTCGTGACCGTCGGCGATCAAATATCCCGTCGCGGAATTGAATCTCTGGGAGCATGAATACTTTATCTGCACGAACACGACGAGAACAAATGCGTTATCGCCGCATTTCGAGCCATGAATTCCGAAAGCAGGCAATTCCGTCGATCAACAATCTCTGAAAAACGGTTCCGCTTCGTCGTCTCCTTTAATTCGCCGCCGATGAATCCTATCGAAACAAGCGATTTTCCAAAAAGATTTTTGATTTTCAGGAATTTTCTCGCGGGAACAAAATTCTCCGGCGTTGGAAAAAATTCAAATATTTAATTTGAAATTTTTAATTTCATATTAAGTCTGCCTATATTTAATTCTGTCGAATTTAATTTTCGCTCGTTCGTGTAAGATTTTCCTCTTATTTGCGTGAAAAGGTTAGCAAACACTTCTGTGGAAAGCATCGAAAATACCACGACGTTTTTCGTTTCATTATTTTGGAGAAGTTATTTATCAAATTCGATCGCTAATCATTATAATCATCGATATCATTATCGCGATCAGGATTTACAGTCATTCGAGCACGTTCATGTAGCAGGTTAAATTACTGAGACACCCGCGCTGCTTTGATTCGCTCGATAATAAATGCAACTTTTTATCTCGAAACTTTGATAAAGCTTCCACGGTATTTTCGTTACGGATTGCTTTACAAACTGAACGCCCAGATGAAATTTTCCGGCGGATTCAAAAGGCCGCGCGCGATTAGTTAATTGAAATGTTTTAAATGTGCTCGAGCTTATCCGAATGAGTTGGAAACAGCCGAATCAATTACTCCGCATAGTTTCGGACCGTGGATTTGTACACTTTTTACCGTATGATCGTGATTATATTGATTCGTTTTCATGCATTTCGCCTTTGTAATACCGTGCAAATAAAAACTGCCGGAAAATCGCGTGATGGCTAAATTCTGAAAGCCAACGCGGCCATATTAATTTCGTTTTCGGTACATTATCCTCATTCGTATTGTTATCCTTTCATCGAATTAGTTGGCATTAGTCGAAAATTTCGGTGGAATTATCAAATATTAACAAATTCGCTGGAACTAATTTAGCAAGCTACGTTGCACCAAATATATCTCAGAGACAATACTTATATATTTAAAAATGATACTTAAATATTTAAAAGTAATGCTTAACTATTTGAAAACAATACTTAAATATTTAAAGATAATACTTAAATATTTAAAAGTAATACTTAAACATTTAAAAGTAATATCTAAATATTTAAAAGTAATACTTAAACACTTAAAAGTAATATTTAAATATTTGAAAGCGATACTAAAATATTTAAAAACGATACCTAAATATTTAAAAATAGCGGAGGGCGAACAGTACTTTCGTTTCAATGAGAGAAGATCAAATTAATAGAAAAGTTGAAATGATCATATTTCCAACCTGTTCAAGGTATTAAAAGGAAATACTACATTTAATTCGGACAATTTGCATTCTGCACGAAGATCCACATTTTACCGGCGACATATGAAACATTTAGTTGTATCATAATTCTGTAATATTTCACGTAATAATTAGAACCCTTTTGCGGCGCCATTTCGTCCGCGTTAAGAGTCGTATTACAGACGATTCCAATTAACACTGTCCTACAAAACTTTTATTGTAAAATAATGTCCTAAAAATAATACATCGTTGAATCCGGCAAAGGCGCACCGAGAATTTATTCCGCCTAGCTTCATTGGACGTACGTTACAATAAAAACCGAGAATCAAAAGTACATACAACACATCGTTCCTATCGTAACATTGTTTAATTTGTTGCATACATCAAATAAAGAAAATAAGACGAATAGAAGAAACGCGAAGCAAAAGAATTAAATAAAAATGTAAAGCTGAAAAAGTGTAGAAAATTAAAATTAATATTTCCGTCGACACAATACAAACTTTCACAAACTTTTATATGCATCTGTGTAATATGTTTATTTTGTCGATAAGGTGTTAAAAGTATATTACTTGGATTTTCTGAAACTTTTTAGTTTATCCGAAGTTTATCGAAGGGCCGAGTCAAGAACGGCAAACATTTTTGCTTCGGATTTCCGCGAGATAAATAAATAATGAAAAATAACATTCTCACAGAAATCAAGAATTCGGAAAGTCAGAAATTAAGCCGCTCGACGAGCACGTCGACCAGGGTTCCTCTGCATGATCGTACGGCCCTGGGCGATCATCAAACACTTTTGCTTCGGATTTCCCCGAGATAAATAAATAATGAAAAATAACATTCTCACAGAAATCAGGAATTCGGAAAGTCAGAAATTAAGCCGCTCGACGAGCACATCGACCAGGGCCGTACGATCATGCAGAGGAACCCTCAGCGATCGTCAAACACTTTTGCTCCGGATTTTCCCGAGATAAATAAATAATGAAAAATAACATTCTAACAGAAATCAGGAATTCGGAAAGTCAGAAATTAAGCCGCTCGACGAGCACATCGACTAGGGCCGTACGACCATGCAGAGGAACCCTCGGCGATCGTCGCAGATAGTCGAACGGCCGAGTCGGTGAAGGGTTAATCGCGATGGCGTCGATGGAGCGATGGCGTCGCTAGACGAACGGCAGTCGGAAGTTTCACCGGTCGTAATAAAGCAACCCGGTGAAATTATCCTCGCGCGAGGTAACGCGAAAAGGGGGACAATCGGCGCGGCGTGTGCCTCCCTTTGCTGTTCGCCGGCGCGTTTACGTTCGCGTAACTCGCGGCCCTGCCGGGGGTGAGCTAATCGAACGCAACTGCAACGCCGGCGACGGTGTTATATTATTGTCGTGTGTTTGCATCAAACATTAACCGGACACCGGAGAACGACGCCGCTCGGACGCCGGCTATCGATCTCCGGGAAAATATGCAAAACACCTGGCCGAGCTTCGTGCTCCGCGCAGAGAAACGATCCTTTCTCCCTGCGGCTTCGTTTCACCGCGATCTTCCGACGATCTACAGGTTTCGTGCTCTAGGATCACGCTTTCGCAGGTCACGTTCACGTATTTTCGAATTTCTTTATAATCGCGCAATTTTTTCGATTAACCAGTCAGCGACTGTTCACTGCAAACAAAAACACTGTTTCAACTGTTCAACAATCAGGTCAATTTCAAAGTGAATAAGCTTCGCTAAATTTCTTTGGGATCTCACGAATAACAAATGAATGATTGCTGTGACAATTATTAATATTCCAATTTTTCTACTATTGAATAAATTAAGAAGATATGACCAGATACTTCGAACGTGTCGCGTGATTATTACAGATTTATTTAATCACTTTCACGTATTTTCGAATTTCTTTATAATCGCGCAATTTTTTCGATTAACCAGTCAGCGACTGTTCACTGCAAATGAAAACACTGTTTCAACTGTTCAACAATCAGGTCAATTTCAAAGTGAATAAGCTTTGCTCAATTTCTTTGGGATCTCACGAATAGTAAATGAATGATTGCTGTGACAATTATTAATATTCCAATTTTTCTACTATTGAATAAATTAACAAGATATGACGAGATACTTCGAACGTGTCGCGTGATTATTACAGATTTATTTAATCACTTTCACGTTTTTCGAATTTCTTTATAACCGCGCAATTTTTTCGATTAACCAGTCAGCGACTGTTCACTGCAAACAAAAACACTGTTTCAACTGTTCAACAATCAGGTCAATTTCAAAGTGAATAAGCTTCGCTAAATTTCTTTGGGATCTCACGAATAGTAAATGAATGATTGCTGTGACAATTATTAATATTCCAATTTTTCTACTATTGAATAAATTAACAAGATATCACGAGATACTTCGAACGTGTCGCGTGATCATTACAGATTTATTTAATCACTTTCCATTTGATCCATTGGACAGATTAATTGAACTTCTAACAATTATTCCAAAATAATTTATCGATTCGACTCGCTTCAAATGATTTCAAATTTCCGTAAGCTTTATCGTTGCTGAAGAAACGACAGCAGGAAATTCGAGAAAATCGCGATCGCGTTCTCGAATTATTCGAAATTATATTCCCCGGTATTCCGAGTCGCGCTCCCAGAATTTCGAGATCCGCGAGACTGCTTCGTTGTCATTGGAAGCGTTTTAAATGGCGCCAATAATTCGAGCAAAGCGCAGAGCATCAAGAGAAACGAGAAGCTCCCGGGCTCCACCTGAGCCAGTTTCATCATCCAGACAACGAAACAATGAAATTCTGCTCCGGTTCCTGCACGGTCGTCTCGGTCCGGCGACGCTCCGTTACGTCGCGGCCGTCGCTGTTTTTCCTCGTTACGAGGAAATTTGAATTTTTCACAAGAAGCCCGGCCGGTTCGGAAGCGCAGAAGCAGAAGCAGAAGCGGAAGCAGAAGCGGCGACGACGCGACGAAACATTGATGCTTTAATAAAGCAGCGATGACCGCGGAGAAATGGCGCGCCTTGCTACGCGGCCGACCGCAAGAAATTTAATAACAGAGCGCGGTCGTTCCGCGGTGTTTTTCCGCCGGCAACTTTTTCGGAATTTTATCAGAAAAATCGGACCTGCGCCTGGGGTCGTCCGCTCCGTGTCGTCGCGCGGAATAACACGTGCGCATAACAAATGAACGCCGCCGCGCCAGCCGCGGCCCCGGTTAGACGGAAACAAAAAAAAAAAAGGAAAAAGAAAAGACAGCTTCGGCTGTCGCAGTTTTCGAATGCCGCGCGGAAATGAAAATTTATCGCCGCTTTTTACGCGCCGGAACTCTCGCGACCGAGCGTTAATCGTTCAGCGTAATCTACGCGGAAGCAGACGGAATGATTAAAATCGAACTTTAAATCTTTGAAGTGGCGTTTTCCCGATCCGAACGAATTTTCCTGGTCTCCGAGGAATTTTATATCATCCCGGACCCACATATTTTGTGGATCAGATGGGTTCTTTTTTGTATTTGTTCGTTCAGTTATTTAGCATCGACGGATCGAATGCTGTTTTAATTTTTCTGCGGAAGTAACGGTAATTACTGTACGAAAATAACGATAATTTTTCTACGGAAATGTCGATAAATTTTCTACGGAAATAACGATAATTTTTCTACGAAAATAACGACAATAATAATGATAACAATTATAATATTAATGGCAGCGAAATAGTAATCAAGATGAAAGTTATTTCTTCAATTCTCTGGTAAGCTAAAAACGGAACTGATTGTTTTAATCAGATGTTATCAAGTGCATAGCACTTTTTTCTATTTATAATTTATTTATGCAATATCTAAAAACTTTGTTCGCGATATTGTCGGAGGGTATGCGCACATCGTGTATTTTTAAACAACTATTCAAACTGAAACACTGTTCGATACGTGGCAAAAATGGGAGAAATTGTAACAACACGCACACACGCGGGAATCGTTTCTAATTTATTATAAAAACTCTGTTAACAGAACGATTTTATACATATGTTCTATAAAATCGTGCACAAATAGAGCGACATATACGTCGAGCAATTTAAGCAACGACCAATTAAAGCTTCAACCGAAATCGAAATTCTAAAGAATCTCGCATTCAATAATCGATCGAATCACAGTGAGCGCGGAACGTTCGCTAAAGTATAATTTGGGTGTTTAAAATGTTACCAGCTGGAACCAGTGTTCCCGGTTGGCCGAATTAAAAAAAGACAGAGATATTTAGCACCGCCGGTGATTTGTTTAACCCTAGAAAGATAACCATATGACAACGTACGTAAAAGATAACCATACGCTTCAGAGGCGCATGCTTTTCTAAGGCGTCAATTTTATACTAACAATGGATATTTATTTAAGTTAATCTAGTCATTTTAAAGGTTTGGCATTATTGTAAAAATAAAATGCATTTATATTATATTTTTTTATATTTTAAGTAATTTTAAACTTAAATCACTAGACCTCTATGAAAAATTAACAAAAATCAACAGTCTTCGCAGGCGCCTCTGCGACGTAGGTTATCTTTCTCGGGTTAATGTGTAAATCGATACGCCTCGATTAGTCTTGTTATTTCGTCTTTTTCATGCGCTGTCCATTAATTACGACACGTGTTCTTGTTGTCTATATAGGACAAGCGCGCGCGCGCGCGCATTCAGCGCGACGTCAGTCCGCGGGAATATTACGCGAATTATACGCGGTATTATAATTACACGGTCCGCGATATTTAATCCGGCGTTCGGCTGTATTTTTTTCTTCTACGTGGTCCCATGACTCGCCGCAGCGTCAAAAGGATCTTTCGCCGTTTCAATGGCGCGCGACGCACTCGGGAACGGGGAACACGCGAAATCCGGTAATATCAATCCCTTTGAAATATTCATTGTAAATTAATACGTTCGCCGGTCGTTTTTTCGGCTTCGAAGCCGAACCAAAAGTTCCGTATTCACTGGCCCGCCGCGGCCCGCGTTCTCAGCACACGTCTCGTTGCGAAACGGTTGCATCCGTTGCACCGCGCTCCGAACGATTATGCGAACGGTTTATGATCCTTGAAACAGTTAGGAGAAATACGAAATTACGTTATATGGAACGGAGTTAACGGTGAAAATTGTTCAAGAAAAATGTATCGGTTACGCAGTCGATGGCATTCGATGAATATATTATATTATGCGTTTCTCTGCGATTTTAGTGCGATTCTGCTGAATGATGAATTCTTCAACTATTTAGAGCTTTGAACGATTTTTCGGCGATCGTACTTATGATTTTCTACTTTTATATCATACATCATACATATACATATATACATATGTATACTAATATAAATACTAATATGTAAATATTTGTTTTATATGTATAATGCATAATGTAAATTATGTAGTAATACAAATAAAAATAATACATATTTTTAATTGAATATTTGTATTATATATATAATACATTAACATATTGACATTTACATGTTAGCATCACAATTATACGTCTATAGTTATAATTACACAGTTTATATAGTTTTCATGTGTCTATAATCATATTCACAGAATAATAATTCAGTTACGAATAGAATAAAACCATGCATGGTTTTTATAATCTAAAATATTCATAATCATCGAGTCCTCCTAATCAGGAATTACTATTATTCATATTAATTTTAATATTCATTGTTATCATGTTATTATTACCATTATCGTACCATTATTATTACAATTATTATTACCATTATTATTACAATTGTTATTACCATTAGTATTACTATTATTGTTACCATTATTATTATCCTTATTGTAACCATTATTAATACAATTATTATTACCTTTATTATTACCATTATTATTACCATTATTAGTACCATTATCAATACCACTATCACTACCATTAAGAATTATTATTATTATCATGTCACCTTATAATTTTAGCAGAAACCAAAAGAGCGCATCTTGGCCCGTTTATGCTAAATAACCTAAACCGAACCAAATACACAATAACCGAAGAACGACGAGAACGTCGACGACGCAGCTCCGTTCACCGAACGGGAAATAAGAAACAAGCGACGCTCTTCCTCGTTGAAGGAGAGAGAGACATTGTTCCCTCGTATCGAACGGAAGCTGTCGCCGCGGCATTAAAGAGACCACGGAGACACAAAGCGAGGGCACGCCGCCATGTAAACTCCTTAACAGAAGGCGCGAGCGTTCTCTTTATTCGTCGCTTTTCGCGAAGTCGCACAAAGAGCGGTATCCTGGGTCGCGGCGGCCGACGTCCGCGTCGACGTCGAGCGTCGGGCGTCGACGACGTCGGCACCCGCGCGAAACCATTTCCTCGAGAAAAGTGAGATCCATTTCGCGCCCTCGTTCCCAGGATGACTTCCCTCTGGGGCCGTCCCGCCGCGGCGGGCGAAAAGATGGCCGGGAGCCGCGGGCATGTGTGCTGAACAGGTGAGCCCCGAGGCACGTTCAGGTGCGACTGCATTTGTTACCGAACCTCGTTGTCTGGGCTCTTGATCCGCGGAACGAGATCCGCGGTCTGCTCGCACGCGATAGCGTCAACGACGGAATTTGTCGGCGAATGCGCGCGATATTTATATTTTAATATCGCGTCGGGCTCGTTAGGAAAATTTAGCGATCGCGAAATAAAACTGTGGTATTTCCGGTTTTATTTGAACGGATTTATGCGAATGTGGGTGCTGTTTTATTTGTAGTGGAACGGGTTGAGAAGGTAATGCTAATGTTTAATAAAATTAAAAAAAAATTTATAACATTGATAAAAATTGAAAAATGTACTTTGTCAACGTACAGCGGAATCGAGAGAAAAATTCTTAACATAATTGAAGGTATTTCGAACAATATTGACTATATAAATTCCTTTGTACAAATTTAAATGAAATTTTAAAAAATGGTAAAAATGAAAGAATTTTTAAAATTTGAAAAATGTACTTTGTCAAAGTACAGTGGAATCGAGAGAAAATTTGTTAACGTAATTGAAGGTATTTCGAACAAAATTGACTATTTGAATTCCTTTATACAAATGTGGATGCTGTTTTATTTGTAATGGAACGGGTTGAGAAGGCAATGCCAATGTTAAATGAAATTTTTAAAAATGCTAAAAATGAAAGAATCTTTAAAATTGAAACATGTACTTTGTCAAGGTACAGTGGAATCGAGAGAAAAACTTCTTAACATAATTGAAGGTATTTCGAACAGAATTGACTATTTAAATTCCCTTTTATCTCACTTTTGTTTTGATTCGCACTCGGTCAAAGTGTTCCATATTTTTATTTCGAAAAAGTGATATTGTCGTGTGAGAGGAATGAAATTAATTAATTCTACATACTTAACGATTCATTCAAAATACTTGGAAGTGAGTTTTAATAAAGAAAACGATGTTCTACAATGTTCAAATTATATTCTCGAATTTTTGGGTGACAATAACATTGCTAGTTTTTTAATAGCAGTTGTTAGACAGTTGTTAGGCAGTTGCGAGGGTGGTTAACATTGTATATTTTCTAATAATTCATTGTAACTGTGATGACTGCGAATGTTTCGGCAAAATAACTATATTGAGAAACGATTTATATTATATATAACATTAATATATATAATAAATAAATATATTATATATATATATTATATACAGCTGTTTCTTATTTTAATTTCAAATAGTTATTTCTTATTCTCATTTCAAATAATATTATATTATATTATATATTTTATATGTCAAGGTTGTTTTTTGCTATGGAGTTTAATATTGACACAATTTCAGAGAGGAAAAAGAGGAGCTGAACGTGAAAATATAATTTCGTATCGACAATTAGAGCTTATGGTTCTAAACTTATGGTTCCGCGGACTTATGGCTCGGCGCGTTATCAGCGACCGGGGATCTACACTTTTGGTTCACGCGAGCGATCATTGCCGGCGGGATCGTCCAGAATTCATGGGAACCGAGGCGAAACGCGAAACGAGGCGACGCGTGCTCGACACTGGCCTGTATCAGTCGAGCCTGCAGAAAGTTATGTCTCGAAAATCGCCGGGCACCGGTCCGATCGATGGCATTTATACGCAAATAACAGCCCGGGTACCTGACTTCCGGCCGGACGGTCTTACCGCCGGTTTTATTGCCGTGCCGGCACGGAATTCATGGCGGAAAATAAATTTCGGAAAAGCCAGGTCGTCGCGGCGAAACCGATTCGATTAACTTGATCGTGGACAGGGAAACGCCGCGATAGTTTAGATATTTTAAAGCAGTCTTCGCTCTGCGAAATCGTCGTTTCCGCGCGCAATTTCTGGCACGCTCGAGCTTTTTCAGGATTTCAGATGGTTTCGGGACTTCGAGAAATTGACTTTTTTCGGGGGTTTTCTTGAAGCGTTTTAAGACACGTCATTCTTTATTTGCGTTTTAAATAATTATTTTAATGTCGAATAGTTATTTCTTATTTTAATTTTCAATATCTATTTATTATTTTAAACTCCAATAGTCGTTTCTTAGTTTCATTTCAAACAGCTATTTCTTATTTTAATTTCCAGTAGTCGTTTGTTAGTTTAATTTCGAACAGCTATTTCTTATTTTAATTTCCAATGGTCATTTCTTGTTTTAATTTCGAACAGCTATTTCATATTTTAATTTCCAACAGTCATTTGTTATTTTAGTTTCAAACAGCTGCTTCTTATTTTAATTTCAAATAGTTATTTCTTATTCTCATTTCGAGTAACTACTTTTTTATTTGAATTTCAAATTTCCTTTTCTTTCTTATTTTAATTTCAAAAAGCTGTTTCTTATTTTAATTTCAGATAGCTATTTCTTATTTCGATGACACAAAAAACTATTTCTTATTTTAATTCCAAACCGTTATTTCTTACTTTCATTTTCAAATAACTATTTCTCATTTTAATTTCGAGTAGTTATTTCTTATTTCAATTTCAAGCAGTTATGTTTTATTTTAACACCAATAATTATTTCTTATCTCAATCTCAAACGGTTATTTCACATTTTCATTCCAAATAGTGATTTCTGATTTTTCTGTTTTATTATCCTTTAAACAGCAACTACTTACTATCATTTCAAATAAAATCTGCTAAAGTCCGACTTACTACAATAGCAGTGGAAGATCGCTGAGACGCGTGGTTTAGTACTAGAAACGATCCGCAGAAAGAACAGAGTATGGCAGCCGCACTTTGCAAACCCGAGCCCCGGAGGAGCCTGAATTTTTACTCCTTGGTATAAAAATGGTTAGCTCCTACCCGAGGGAATAAAAAAAAAAAAAGGGAGGTTCGAGCAGAAACGCTCGATCCACAGAATTAAAACTTCGGCGAGGAGGAGCTCGCGGAAACCTCGGCACTTTTCTCCGGGCAACGATCCTCGCGAATTAACACGCCGCGGAATCGCTTTTTAATTGCGTGATAAATGTATTTGGAATCGTAAAACCTCGGCCGAGGGATTTTTATGGATCGTGAAATATTCTTGGCCCTTCGCTTCGTGTATCGGATCGCGCGGGAACTTTTAAAACCGGCCGAGCCGGTAACGGAACTGCAATTTTTATCGCGGTGTTGTGCGCGTTCTCGATTTTTTTTTAGATCGACGTGCCACGGTGTTCGATCGCATCGAAATGGTCCATTTAATGCACGTTCATTTGATGCATTATTGATAATAATAATTTTGCAACGGTGCAGGATTCTGTCATACAATGAAAGTACAATGCATTTTTTAAATGTATAATTTTTTGATTCGACCGAGGATTTGGCGCATTCTTGAGACGAATTAATAGCTGGAATTTGAAGAGCGTGCAAATGTTAGAATTTCAGAATTTGATGCTCGTATTTCTGATTTTAAATAATTGTAAATATATTCATAATTTGCTGAAACTGTTGTGGAAAGAAATCATTTTTTAGTCGTTGCTTCTTAGAAATTGAAAAAATTGAAAAAATTTTATCTCGCACGCTGATCTGTAGCTTATTTTTATAATTATATTCATATATATATAATAATTTATAATAAATATACTAATTTTATTTTACCATTATATATATAATGGTAAAATAATATTAGTATATAATATATATATATAATGGTAAAATAATATTAGTATATTTATTATAAATTATTATATTAATTAATATTATAATAATATTATATTAATTATAGTATATTTATGGTAAAATAATAAAATCTGGAAAATTTAACTGATACCAGTAATTATTATTTTGCATAAATAGTTTCAACAAATATTTTAAACGAATTCGCAATCTATCGGCGAGTGAACGCGTCCAGAAACGATGAAATACAAACATTCGCTGCGAAATTCGAGTCGACGGAAGTGGCTAGAATGATTCGGTCATCAATTTCGGAATAGAAAAACCGCGAGTGTTTTTGGAGGATCCGGCGAAATCGCCTATAGAGTTTTTACGATACACCGAGATATGGGAATACGTGAAACTCGAACACCAAGATGAACTATTCATGCCGCTTCAAAGACGCCGTTCATGCTCGCATTTCGATATCGAATGTCTATTTAACAACCGGCCGAAAAGCATCCATTTTTTTCCTCCTCGATCACTGCGACCGCGGTTATTTATGCAACGTTCGCGTTTCCATGCATCGAGTTATCAAAATGCTCGGGGAGATACAGTCAGTCCTTCGTCTCGCGGACGCTTCCGTACGACGGGACCGTAAAAAGGCATTCGATTAAACTCACTTCCACAGACTTAATTTTATTATCCGTGCAAGGAATCTGCATCTTATAAACCGGGATTCTGATTTCCCCGCGTTTATGGTCCGGCGTTGATCAAACGTATCTCCTTGGTCAATTTTTATGCCCCGTGCGCGACTTACTTTTTTATTTCAATGACCGAACATCGACGGAGTTTCATGGCTAATTAAGCTCTCGTTTTCGTTGTTGAACGAACATCGAAAAAAAGAAACAACAAAATTCTCGGTATTCGAGCCAGACTTTACTGAAACTCGCGCTGGGCACAGAAAATAAAAATTAACGTGTCTTCGATAATAATCATTTTCGCTTGGCTAAATTTGCAGGAAATAATTTATACAAAAAGATGAACACAGAGCAGATTTGAAGCAATCATTCGATTCGATACTTGCTCGAATCCATGAATTCGTCGATAATTCGTTTTCTTTTTAATTTTTTACACTCTAACGCGTTTCATTTATCATCGGAACATATACAAAAAAAAATAGAATTCTTGACACCCCGCGTGCATCTAATCAAAAATGCTTGTCGCATTTACATTCTCTCGTTTCAATTTCTAGCGGACATTGTATCTGATGCACATTTCAAACAATATCTCTTTTGTCAGATAATTTACAAGCATACCACGCATCGCGTCAATTTAAATAGGCGCCGATAATAATCGATCGTGAATAATCGTTCATATTCGAGTACAGTCCGTCGCGTTCTGCAGCACCGATATACAAATTTTTCCCAGTCCAGAGATCCCACGAACAGATAAATACGAACTCATCTTCAAAAATAAAATAAAATAACAATAATAATATAATGATAATAATAATAATAATAATGATAATAATAATAATAATAACAATAATGATAATAATAATAATAACAATAATGATAATAATAATAATAATAATGTAATAATAATAATAATAACATTTAATCATACAGTAAAACATTAACTTGTCAATTACTAGGTTCATTCTGGATTCACTTATTAATTCTAGGTTCAGATTTTCGAGAATTCAATATCTTCGTTTATCAATATTTAAAAAGAACGAAAATGCTCGCGGCGAGTATTGCAACATATTTTCTACAATTTTCATTGCCATTATTATAAGTTCATTTATTTTAGCGTGGGTCGGAGCCGACTGTACCACAACATATTCGCAATATTCAATTTCAATCAATATTGAAAACGTATTCAATTTTGGTGCAACGAATGCGCCAAAATTCGTGCGCCGTTCACATAATTTCTGGAAGAAATAACGCTGCACCGAACGCGTTAAAGACGTCACTGTACGGAGGAAACGCTTCCAGAGCGAACAGCGAAACTCTCGAAGAAGCTGCGACCGCGTCGCAGATCTTCGCTAAATGAAATTTGTGCATTTCCGACGGCATCAATCGAGCAATCACAGATTCCGCCGGGCGTTATGACGTCCGTGGCATTGGCCATTTCCAAGGTAGCTAGACGTTGCGAAATGGCCGAGGAGTGTCTGCACGAGGAAAGTCAAGCCCACCCTCCGTTTCCTTTCCCTCAAACTTGCCCACCCAACGCAATCACACGATCGAGTGAACTTCCCAATCTCGAGTTAACGGTGAACGTTCCTTGGCTTTCTGTTCTCTCTCTCTCTCTCTCTCTCTCTCTCTCTCCCTCTCTATTTCTTCGATCTCCATTGTTTCCCGACTTCCGGACGATTCGTCCCTCGTTTTCGATCCCTCCTCGTTCGTTGCCCGGTTTTTAATTTTCGACCGCTCCGCCGGGAAAAGCGCCGGCGCTTAGCTCGCTTAACGTTCAGCCGAGAGTACCTATTGCGGAACACCGGTGCATCGCGACCCCTATCTTGAAACGGTAGCACAAATACAATCAAAAATAGATGCAGCATGTGAAAGGGCAAATACGGTCGTGCGACGATCAACCGTAAAAAGAAAGAGTGCATTGTGTAAAATTCAGTATGTAAAACTCACGGTTTCATCTTAGATGCGTGTACGTGAAAGTAGAACGACAAATAAGAAACGAAGGAGGAAAAGAAAAAATAAAGAGAAATAGCCGAAGAAAAGAGAAAATGTAATTCTACAGTTTAGCTTAGATTTACAATGTTAATGTAACATAGTTTAAATTATATGTTGCTTATTAACAGATATGAAAGAATGACAGAGAATAGTTAATGATTAAGTATCAATCTTTTCTGCATAAATTAGAACACACAATAATAAAGAAAACAAATATTACACTCTAATAAACCGTTTAAATAAATAATTGTAATTAAGAAGCCGTTTGTTGAGGAAGAAGAAATGCCCCAAATTAGGTACACGGTGTTCCATATCAGCTCCGCGCTCCGCTCTTTCACTCGTATTATTTTTCATTCGCGTTAAATAAATATTTCAAAGTTCACCGCGTAATCTAGGATCATCGATCTATCGAACAGCGGTACGAACGTTCAGCGCCGCTGCTTTCCAGTGATAATAAAATCGACGACGATCTTCCACCCTCTGAAAAGCGTTCCGTAATAGGTACTTCCACGTTATTCGTCCCTCGTTTTCGATCCTTTCTCGGTCGATGCCACGGTTTTTAATTTTCGACCGCTCCGCCGGGAAGCGAGCAGGCACTTAGCTCGGTTAAGGTTATCTGGATCTCGTTTGAAAATAATCCAAGTTCCAGGAGCCGGCGCGGCTCCCCCATTGGCTGCGGCCTCGCGATCTACCTGTCGCAATTAGGGTCGGCGGTGTAACGCGGAGGACGCGATCCTACCGGAGAACGCCCGCAGGCATCGTTGCACTTTCCGGGGCCGGGGCTAAAGAGCCGCCGCCGGTCTCTGAAATTCTTCGGCCGGGGTTGGAGATCTCGAAAGATTGCGCGAGATGCCCTCGCGAAGATTGCGCGATCGACTCGAACGAGTTCGCGAAACTTTCCCGGCCGAACAAAACGACCGAGAATTATACTCGCGAGCCAGCCGACGCGCTCGGGCTTCTATTTAAGACAGCCGAATATGGAACGCCGCCGATGGGATCCGGTGGGAACTGATAGCCAAATTTTTATTTATTTATTTATTTGTAGGAGAACTTTGATCGTTCAGACTCCGTTCCTGTCTGTTATAAAAATATCGGTACTGTTTCTTAGCATCTGATCTTTTATTTGAACATTTTTGCCAGCAATATATTGATTGATTGATTGATTGATTTGTCTATTTATTTATTTATAGTAGAACTTTAATCGTTCAATTTCTATTCCTGTCTATAATATAAATATTGTTTCTGGTACTGTTTCTTAGCATCTGATCTTTTATTTGAACATTTTTGCCAGCAATATATTGATTGATTGATTGATTTGTCTATTTATTTATTTATAGTAGAACTTTAATCGATCAATTTCTATTCCTGTCTATAATATAAATATTGTTTCTGGTACTGTTTCTTAGCATCTGATCTTTTATTTGAACATTTTTGCCAGCAATATATTGATTGATTGATTGATTTGTCTATTTATTTATTTATAGTAGAACTTTAATCGTTCAATTTCTATTCCTGTCTATAATATAAATATTGTTTCTGGTACTGTTTCTTAGCGTCTGATCTTTTATTTTAACATTTTTGCCAGCAATATATTGATTGATTGATTGATTGATTTATCTATTTATTTATTTATTTATGGTAGAACCTTAATCTTCCAGTCTCCATTCCTAAATATAATATAAATATTGACTCTGGTACTGTTTCTAAGCATCTGATCTTTTATTTGAACATTTTTGCCAACACTATATTCATTTATTTATTTATTTGTCTATTTATTTATTTATAGTAGAACTTTAATCGTCCAATCTCTATTCCTGTCTATAATTAACAAATTTAGTATGGTACTGTTTCTGAGCATCCGATCTATTATTCAAACATTTTTACAAACTACGAACATGATTGATTTATTTATTTAGCGGGTAGCAAAACTATATAAAAATATTGCTTAAAAATACCGTGAATTATGTTTGTCAAACGTCATCGTTTTCCTACAATTATGTAAAAGACACTGCTTTAATGTTTGTGTAATCTTCTGCTGAGAAAACCAATTGCACTATTAAAGTCATAAAATTCGAGTTTGCAAAACGATATATTCAACAATTAACCTCAGACGATATTCAAACTTCACCCTAATCTTCGAATAAATTACAGAATTATATTGCTCGATGAAATGAAACTAAATATTTCGTCTTTATAAAATCAGAATTGTTTTCCAGTTGATTCAACATAAGAAAGTCTAAATATTAAAATAACATCGCACAAACTGTATTTACTTCTCGATTCTACAAAATTCGTATTTTTAAATCACAGAACAATATGTTCAACAATCTATTTTAAACAACGTTCAGTCTCCAGTCTAATTTATTTAATTTCAAACGAACTACAGAATTATATTGCCCACAGAAATTGAACTATTTCTCCTTTGTAAATTGAAAATGGTTTTCCAGCGGAGCCAGCGTGAAACGATCGGAATATTAATACGATAATTACAATAATTGCACAGCGATGCTTAAATAATAATAACTGTAATAATAATGTGAACATTATTGCGAATATTAAAAGAAAACGTCGCAAAATATCGAGCACACGAGACGAGGATAAAAAGACTGAGAAACAATAATAACAAGACAACAAGATAAATATTAATAAACGTGAGAGAGCGCAGCCGTATTACAGTCTTTCTTGACTCAATATCGAAGAAGACGTTCGGAATATTTCCTTAACAAGCAGTGCACGATTGGAAAGAACCATTACGCGAGTATTCCTTTAAGGGTTCGCTGTTCTCAGGATATGAAGATCAGTTCTACGTTTCCCGTTTCCATCCTTTCTCCCTTTTTTTATCGAATATAATGGCACGTTCTCTTTTCCGAGACGCGACAAAGGATCGCGGGACGGGATATAAAAGTATACATTTTCGGCCGAGAATGCCGGGAATAAAATAAAATTGTCGTCGACGTTGCAGATACCTGGACATACCGGTATATGGAGCATATCACGATGGACGGCCATTTATAATGCTGAAATCGATCGTGGAAAGGGTGGAGGAACTCGGTGAGTTTTAACTTCAGCATTGTGCTCTTCCGAGTATGATATATACATATATATGTATATGTATATGCAACGGTATCATATCTTCCGTGAATTATTTGACTTTCTGTCCTATATACAAATAGATCTCTGCCACGAATTCTTTTATGTGTCGCGAATTGTACGTGGAATTATTTACAATGAACATTTATGTTGTACTTCGTAATCGTTTCGGTCGAAGTGAATAATTTTGTACGAGTTTGTTGCTAATTTAAATCATCGCGAATTTCGAAAGTTGCATATTTGTAAGAAATTGTTAAAGTTTTATTCGCAGGATTTATTCGATATGTTATTAGAATGAGAGTTTATTCGAAGAATTTATTCGAAATATTATTTGATCTATTGTTCGAATAAAATTGTATTCGAAGAATTTATTCGATGTATTAGTGGAATACAATTTTATTCAAAGAAATTATTTGATATATTAGTAGAATAAAACTTTATTCGAAGAATTCATTCGAAATGTTATTCGAATAAAATGCTACTTCAAGAATTTATTCAAATCGTTATTCGAATCATTATTCAAATAAAATTGTATTCGAATAAGATTATATTCAAATCATTATTCGAATAAAATTGTATTCGAATCATTATTCTAATAAACTTGTATTCGAATCATTATTCGAATAAAATTCTATTCGAATCATTATTCGAATAAAATTCAATTCTAATAAACTTGTATTCGAATCATTATTCGAATAAAATTCTATTCTAATAAACTTGTATTCGAATCATTATTCGAATAAAATTCTATTCGAATAAACTTGTATTCGAATCATTATTCGAATCAACTTGTATTCGAATCATTATTCGAATAAAATTATATTCGAATAAACTTGTATTTGAATCATTATTCGAATAAAATTATATTCGAATAAACTTGTATTCGAATCATTTTTCGAATAAAATTATATTCGAATAAACTTGTATTCGAATCATTATTCGAATAAAATTATATTCGACTAAACTTGTATTCGAATCATTACTCGAAATGTTCGAATTAATTTTTACTCGTATAATATCCAGCTCTGGTTATAGACGATGCAAACTTGTTTGTGACTATTTGTAACTCAAAATTGTTCAAAATGAACAGAGACTCCGGTAGAGAGCTTTTCGATCAGATTTCGAGATTTGAGGGCGCAACACGTTTGATCTACGCGACGACCAATCGAAGGATAAACACGGGCTAGATTTCGGTGGTCGATCTCCGTACGTCAATCAACGTGCAGGCGAGGAGAGATGCTCGTTGACTCGATTAGGGTATCGAGCGGGCTCTCTGTCGAGAATGCTCGCGATATCGGTTACCGAGAATCCTCGGCATGGCAGTCTCTTACGACTTGGTCGTCGAGCAGCCAGCCTCAGTCGACTGACTCAGATCCGGTATCCCTTCGCGAGCATTATCGACTCGCCAGGAATCCGACATACGTGCACGTCCGTCGCAATTAAGTGCAATCGCCGGACCTATGGTTATCGTGAATCTGACCGGGACCACGGATCCGTTACCAGCGAGAAACGGATAGCGAAACGTATCGGTGAAACGCTTTCCAGCCTTTCAAGGTCGGGGTGCTGTGATTTCGCACTGTGATCCAGCTCTGTTGATTTCTGGAAATCACTGATGATTTCATGAATATGACGTTTGCAAGAATTATGATAATATATTTACTCGGGATTTTTGGGGATTTTTATTGGACTATTTGTCTCGTGTGACAGATTCGTAGAGCGAACTGTGCACTATTCAATACTTCTGCACTATTTCAATATTTATTATTCACTATTCAATATTCACCATTCCTTTTTCATTATTGACTGTTCACTATTCCTATTTCATTATTCACTATTCAATATTCTTATTCCATTATTTACTGTTCGCTATTCCTATTTTATTACTCTCTATTCACTATTCAATATTCTTATTTCATTATTTACTGCCCGGTATTCCTATTTTATTACTCTCTATTCACTATTCAGTATTCTTATTTCATTATTTACTGATCGCTTTTCCCATTTTATTACTCTTTATTCAATATCCAATATTCTTATTTTATTATTTACTGTCCCTTATTCCTATTTTGTTATTCACTATTTCCTATTCAGTATTCCTTTTTCATTATTGACCATTCACTATTATTATTTCATTATTTACTCTTCGCTGTTGATTATTCCTCCTCCATTATTGACTCCATTATTTACTACTCCTTTGTCATTATTTACTATTCAATATTCTTACCTCATTATTTACTGTTCGCTATACCTATTTTATTACTCTCTATTCACTATTCAATATTCTTATTTCATTATTTACTGTTCGGCATTCCTATTTTATTACTCTCTATTTATTATTCTTACTTCATTATTTACTGTTCGCTATTCCAATTTTATTAGCTATCATTCACTATTAAATATTCTTATTTTTATTATTTACTCTTCTCTGTTCCTATTTCGTCATTCGCTATTCACTACTCACTATTTACTATTCGTTGTCGGTTATTCCTTTTCCATTATTGACTATTCATTATTTCTTTGTCATTATTCATTATTCAATATTCTCATCTCATTATTTACTATTCGCTTTTCCTATTTTATTACTCTCTGTTCACTATTCAATATTCTTATTTCATTATTTACTGTTCGTTATTCCTACTTTATTACTCATTATTTACTACTTGCTATATTGAGATCCCTATTTAATTATTCACTATTCGTTTTCCATTATTAACTACTCAGTGCACATTCGCTATTCACTATTCGCTATTCTTTTTCGCTTTTCACTTAATTTGGGATTCCGAACAGGAACTTTTCGTTTCCATCATTTTAGAAGCGATCGCATCACCCTCAATAAAATCCGGGGAACTGTATACAGAAAATGATCGCGAAAGAAGTATTCCAGAATATTCGCAGCGGAGGATTTCCATACATTCGTACCCGAAGCGCAGTCGGTTGTTACCCAGAATCTGACCGTGCATCCGGACCTATTACGAGGGAATCGGACGGATAGGAAGCGTTCGGTCGCCCGATCAATCTATTTTTAATCCAGCAATGCACGCCGGGCCCGGTTTCCTTGATACTCTATCCGTTGACGAGCGACCCCGCCGTTCCGGATCAACCAACGGGAAGAAATTCCTCGGTGATTTCCCCCGGAACCGTATCGATTCCTCCCGCGCGTTCCTTAAATGTCATAACGGGATCCTTATTTAGTGCGAACGCGAACGCGCATTCTTCCGACGGAATCTCAGAGGAATTCGCGGATTCAATGGAACACACCTCTCCGTTTTATCGTCGGCGAGGCGTCGTCGGGTTCAAGGAAAACTGTGGATTAACGCGCGCATACCTCCGCGAACTCGGTCAAACGCCGTCAAACATGTTTCTTTTCTCTTCAGATTCGTTTTTCACGAACTCGTTCTTCTCTCCCGTTGTTTGAACCTGTTGTGCTTTGCTGCCGCGCTTCTGCGCGTGTTTAACCTCGTTTGGAATTCGTTTGACTTTCTTGGTGCAGTAACTATAACATTATTGAACTATTATTTTTTCTGTTAATATTATTTCTGTTATTATTATTTCTATTATTATTATCTCCATTATTATTTCTATTATTATTATTTCTATTATTATTTCCATTATTATTTCTATTATTATTATTTCTATTATTATTATTTCTATTATTATTATTTCTATTATTATTGTTTCAATTATTATTATTTCTATTATTATTATTATTATTTCAATTATTATACTCTTTCGATTACTATTATTTCAATTATTATACTTTTAATCATTATTATTTCAATTATTATTGTCTCAATCCTTATTATTTCAATTCTTATTATTTCAATTATTATAGTTCCAATCACTATTATTTCAATTACTGTTATTCCAATTATCGTTATTTCGACTATTATTATCTCAATTATTATTATTATTTATCAATTCGCATACTTAGTTAGATAGAACGTTCTTGGAGCAACGCTTACGCGAAACAAAATTTTTCGGAGCGAGATGAAAGCAGTGGCAAAGGAGCGCGAAAGGAAGCCGAGAGAACATGGAAGGACCATCGCGGGAGCGCGCAGCAATCGGCAGATCTAGAGCAAAGTTCGCGGGCGTGGACCAAAAGCTGGAACCAATTAACAGTTGTTAGAGTTGCAAATATATAAAGTCGGAACGACGCGGCGCGGCGCAACGCGCGAGGTCACGGCAATGCATACTATGCATAGAACGTCTCGGAGTTGCTCGCCGTTTGTTCGGGAGTAAACGGGTAGCGTAAGGTAAGGAGAGACGGTGGCTTCTCCTCGGCCGGTAACTGACTGGGCCACGCGAAACATATTTCACTCTCTAATGGCCGACTTAGCATAATGTATGCCTCCGACAGAGCCTCTAGACCGGCTCGAATCCCCCCCCCCCTGGCCCCTGGCATTACACCTCCGCCGACCTGCCAGGCACCCACCGCGTCCGCCGCCTCTCGTTCCCTGTCAAAATTGGCATCTGTTACTGAGTTATCGTCTTCGCGCCTTTTATCGGTTTTCGGGAGACTAGCGTCTCGAACACCGTTCGCTGCACGATCTCTCTCTTATTTCGACGATCTGCGCTGGATAACAGAAGTATGTACATTATAGTAAATTTTTTCAAATTGTCCCTCGGCTTGGAAACAAAATTGGATAATTTGGGAGAAGGAGGTGCGATTATTCGAGCCTCGCGGATCGTTTATACAGTTGATAATCGGCGACTTTAGAAAACTATTCACTTGTCCCATAAATACGTTAACAGCCGAAATTTGGTGATTCCTGAGACGATTCGAAGAAACTTCTTCCTTTGCGAAAATGCGATCCGCGGCTTCGTTTACGAGTTATTCACGAAAAACTGCGACCAATGAGAGGTGAACTCGGCTGGCGCGAGGCGGTCGCGCCAACGAGCGGTCGACGCCCAGTTCCGCTGTTTGACTCAGCCGCCCAGCGCTAGGCGAGCTCGCCTCCCATTGGCCACCGTTTTTCGTGAATGACTCGTAAACGAAGCCACTGATCGCATTTTCGCAAAGGAAAAAGTTACTTGAAATAACCTAAGGAATCACCCCGTCATCGAATAATTCATTGTTTATTCGAAGTACACTATCTTCGAAGTTCCCAATGCTCTTTAACAAGAACCTCGTACAAACGCGCATTTTGAACACGCGCCGATCTTGCGACACGCACTCCGAGAGCGGTCGCGTTGCATTTAATTGCGCGGAATCGATGAAAAGTGAGTGGAAGATCTCATTGGCAGGGCCGCTCGGTTTCCGGATATCTGTTAAGGTCGATCCGATCGATCAGTCGCCGATGTAGGTCGATGCTGCGAGAGGAGCGGCGAGGCGCGGCGAAGAGCGGAGAGGAGAGGCGAAGAGGAGGATCATGGATCGGCGAGCCCGGAATCCTCGGAATTGCCGTGCCATCGGGACCGATTAATTTGTCGAGCAGCCAAGAGAGTAGTCGTACGGAATTACCGTCGGGATTTAAGCGGGCCGAGGCCGCGAAAGGGAAATACCGGAGTGGACGGTGTGCGCGATCGTCGCGGCGCTCGTCCGCGGTTGTCCGTCAACGACGTAATCGGCCCCCGCTTTGAAAGCCGCCGCGACGAAACGACCGATAGTTGCTTCGACGGTCGAAAACAACCGATGTCTCGTTCGGGTGTCGCTTCGTGGAAGAGGACCGGTCTCGGAGACGTTAATCTGCGGACGTCGATGGCGCTGGAAACGAAGAAAGAAACTTCGTCGCAGTCGCACGCGGAATTTCATTTCTCTCGTCGTTTATCCGCGATAACTCGAACGCTCCGCGCCGAGTTCGGATTAGTTCGCCCGAGCCGAATATTTTTATTGCGGCCGCTACGGTGTTGAGATCCTGGCGGACCGCGGGGCTTAATTAAAGAACCGAAGGGGGCTGCATCGGATGTGCATAAGTTGCAGGAAATCTTCGCTCGTAGTTGTGGCTTCCTTTCGGAATCGTCTGGTGGACGTGTGAATTTTTCGAGTGTTAAGATAATATTAGAATAATATTACAATAATATTAAGATAATATTACAATAATATTAAAATAATATTAAAATAATATTGGATTAATATCGAAATAATATTAAAGTAATATTTAAATATTATTCAAATAATATTGAAATAGTATTAAAATAATATTAAAATAATATTAGAGTAATATTGAAATAATATTAAAATAATATTAGAATAATATTGAATTAATATTGAAATAATATTGAAATAGTATTCAAATCATATTAAAATAATATTAGAGTAATATTGAAATAATATTAAAATAATGTTAGAATAATATCGAATTAATATTGAAATAATATTAAAGTAATATTGATATAATATTGAAATAGTATTAAAATAATATTAAAATAATATTACAGCAATATTGAAATAATATTAAAACAATATTAAAAATATTAATCAGTATTTTCAACGACCCTTTCAAAATTAGACCCTATGAATATTTTGTAATAAATTGATAGTTTAAACATTATGCGCATAGCGAAATTTTAACCATTTTTAAATACGAATTCTAAGCAAAGAATTGCAGAAATCAATTTCAATTAAAATGAATTTTGTACTTGCTTATATAAAATTTGAATAATTGTCTTGTATAATTGGATGAGTAGCTTGTTTAACTTCTATATTAATGACATATACTATTAATGGACAAATACCTTTACAATAATAACTTCATAAGAGCTTGTCTTGATTAGAATTTGCCTAATTTAGAATGCTTATCGAGCCAAATTATCATTAGTCAATTTATGCTGCCAAATAGCTTAGTTTAATGTAGTACATATTATAACAAATAAAGCAAACATCTTTTCCGTGATAGAATTGCAATCGAATGAAATAGAATTGTCACGTGGATATCTAATTTTTTGAAAATATCAATTGAATCTGCGACTTCTATGCATTCGCGGTATTCGCGTGCTTTGAAATTCGCTATTTAAAAAAATTTAACGAAAAAAGTAAAGTGTTTGAAGATGTTTAACGTGTTCGAACAGATTCAGAATTCTTCAACGGAAATTCCAACGGAGAACGAATCTTTTATTCCGAAATTTTACAAACTAGTTCGTAAAAATCCATATTTGCGTAAATGCCGATAGTTCGCTTACACCCGCAACTAGCAACATGTTTACAAAAAGTTCGAATTCCGATTAAAAATCCAATAGCCGAATCACGATCTCGCAGGCACCATAAATCCAATATCCAAGTCAACAGCTCACGAACTCTCATTACCATTTTTCAGCGGTTTCATCGCAAAAATCCCGGCAAGAATTCCTCAGCCGCTATTTCCGTTCGGCGCGATTAATAATTATTAAAACTCCATCTGAAATTGTTTTTCAACGTTGATTTTCCGGGATAATTATCGCACTATGCGCCTCGCTTCACTTCGATGCTTTCGAACTCTCGTAATTTCCAAGATATCTGCTGCATACGTTTTCTAGCAAAATCGCGGAGAATTGCTATGCGATAGTTATTAATTGGCAGATTTCGCTGTGTCAGCCTGAGCACGTGAACGTGCAATCGATTGTACGCTATTTAATCGATTTATGCGGTATGGAAAATCGATGTATGGAATTTAATCTGTTAAAAAATCTGCTCTATAAAATGCAATTTTAGTCAATATCCAATGTTTTATTCGTGGTGAAACATTTTTAAGTTAATACTTCTAATAATAATACCTCAATTAATACTTCAATTATCATCGAGTATTAATTCTCAATAATTAATACTACAGTGTCAAATCTTCGGGTTAAGAAACTATAGGAAGCATTCCATTTTATTCGTTACGCTACGAAAATAAAAAAATCAAATTTAAAATGAAATCTGAAAATTGTCAAAATAAAATATTTATTTTCACGCTTTAGCATTAGATTGCGAAAGTAAACAATTTCAATTTACGTTTCACGTTTTCAAAATGAAATATTTGCTTCACGATTTAGCTGTGGATTGTCAACGTAAATAATTTTATTTACCGAAATTTGCTGTCCCAATTGAAATGCTATTTTATTTGAACTGTGAAGAATCCATTGTTTAAAATAGCGTTTCAAATGTTTTTTCTATTTATTATCCAGGTCTGTGTACGTTCAGTGTACCAATTCTGCGATACAGAGAGCGAGTAACTAGATTTTGGAAAGTTCCGAAAGATTTCGTGAAGAATCAATGAAGATTCCGACGAATAAAAATCACAATAAATTCTCCCCAATTGTCCTTCGGCTTTCAAACAAAAATGGACAATTTGGGAAGAGGGGACACGATTATTCGAGCCTGGCGCCTCGTTTTCACAGTCGTTGACAATCGGTAGCTATAAAATGGAGCCCCGAGACTCGATTAATCGTATCAGCTCTTCCAAAATTGTCCATTTTTGTTTACAAGCTGACGAACAATTGGGAAGAATTTACTGTGTTCGGCTGAGGCAGACACAGTTTCGCGGTCGGGATCCAGGATATCCCTATCCACCATTAAACAGGATGCGGCTTGGTTCGTTTAATAATGTCTCATTGTCTTTGTACGGAACGTCTGGCTGCGGATAATAAACCGTTCTCTTTCTTCCGGCGGTTTTCTTTTCGCCTCGCCGTCGTTTTCCACTTTCGGCTCCTCGAGTCAAACTCAAACCACCGTTCCGGATCCTTCTGCTATTATTAGCAGCCCCGAGTAACCCCCTTTCTCACTCCATCGTGCCCTCTCATCGTCCCTCTCTTTCCCTCTTGTACTCTCCTACTCTCTCTCTCTCTCTCTCTCTCTCTCCCTCTCTCTCTCTCTCTCTCCCTCTCTCTCTCTCTCTCTCTCTCTCTCTCCACCTGCGCCGCCCTCGAAGAGTAATTCGACTGGCTGGCGTATTTCAATAATACGGAGAAAATCATTGTAATTTCGCAGTCGCGACGTCGCGTTCATGAATCGCAATTATCTCGTCCCTCTTCCCCTAATTGTTTTGTTGAACTCTCGTTAGCCCCGGCGTTCTCGCTCCCGCCGGGGAGAGGAAGCATAAGCGATTTCGCGAATCAGAACTTCTTCCGGCGAGCCACGCGATGCGGTTACTTTGAATCCCTTATTAACGACCGAGACGGAGACACTCCTTTCGCCGTTCCATCTCCGAACAACAAAGCAACCGTATTCCTCTGTTCCCGCGTCGCTCCCTTTTTTGCCCCCTCGACTCGCCGAAGAAAGGCGAGCATCTCTGACGAGGACGAGGACGAGGACGATCCATCGATCGCGCCCGCTCGCCTGAAAGTTACCGAGGAATTCGTCTTAATTGGACCTCTGTTTCGCCGCGATAAATATCCGTTCGCTGAGGCCACGCCGATGCAACGATAATGCCACGCTTCGAACGGGTCCTGGCTGCACGGCTTTTCTAATCAGGACGCGCTTGGTTACATTTTTGTTATGGGGTCGCAGAACGCAGTTACAGTAATTTTTACTTGGAAACGATAAATTTTGGGTTGCTGTGAATTTTTTTGCGCTAGTCCTGCGCCTATGTAATTTATTGCTGCGGCGATCGCTCGTCGTCTCGGAATTGCCTTCGAATAATGTCACGTGGCCTACGAATTGCCTTCGAGTTGCCTTCGAATTGCCACCGAATTGTCTTAGAATTGCCTCTGCATCTGAATTGCCTCCGAATTGCTTCCGAATCGTGTCACGTGGCCTCCGAATTGCCTCCGAATTGCCTTCGAATTGTCTTCGAATTGCCTCTGCCTTTGAATTGCCTCCGAATTGCTTCCGAATTTCCTTCGAATCGTGTCACGTGGCTTCCGAATTGCCTTCGAATTGCCTCCGAATTGCCTTCGAATTGTCTTCGAATTGCCTCTGCCTTTGAATTGCCTCCGAATTGCTTCCGAATTTCCTTCGAATCGTGTCACGTGGCTTCCGAATTGCCTTCGAATTGCCTCCGAATTGCCTTCGAATTGTCTTCGAATTGCCTCTGCCTTTGAATTGCCTCCGAATTGCTTCCGAATTTCCTTCGAATCGTGTCACGTGGCTTCCGAATTGCCTTCGAATTGCCTCCGAATTGCCTCCGAATTGCCTTCGAATTGTCTTCGAATTGCCTCTGCCTTTGAATTGCCTCCGAATTGCTTCCGAATCGTGTCACGTGGCCTCGGAATTGCCTTCGAATCGTGTCACGTGGCCTCCGAATTGCCTTCGAATCATGCCATAAAATTAGAAATAAAAAACTTAAGTCGTCGCTGCCTTTTTTAACCGACTGCCCTGAATTTCTATAAAAACGAGCCGCGAGACTCGAAGAATCGCGACTTCGTATTCTCAGATTACTCGGGCGAAGTGTTGCGTAGACGTTCCGGCTTCGAGGATCGATCTCCCTGATTTTTTAGCGGTTTTTAAAGGTTAAATTCTCTCGATCGGTGTTTAAAGGTTTACAACAAGAAGCACCGTGTGCTAGTTTAACGATTATTTTAGACGATAATGGCAGTCTGAAATGTTAATGTTGTTCCAAGCTGTAAGCAACTTTCGCTAAATAGTATTTCGGATCGATTATTTTGCACCATTAGGGGCTTTTCTCTTGGATAATGTAAAAGTTTTACAATTGGGAGCACTGCGAGCATGTTTCTTCGATTATTTAGAGCGATAATGGAAGTCTGAAATGTTTACAGCGGGCCAAGTTGCGAGCAACTTCGCTCAAATATTTTCTTGAATCAATATTTCAGCACAATTCAATTGGATTTTGTTGGGCAACGAAGTAGATAATTAGACTGGCGATTTCTGTGCACTTTCATTCATTTTTCTCTACCTTTTTAAAAATCTGCGATGCTTATTGCGTTTAGGATTATAAGTCGACTGCGAATCTCCCTATTATAATTTGTTTAATTTGAAAAAGAAACGTAGAATGATATTGGAATTCCTTAGAATTAATAAGTCGACAGGATTTTTAATATATGCTTGTACAACAATTATTTACAAAATACTGTAAACATCCAATGCTCGATCATAAATAATTAGTTGCGAAGTGCCATTCAATTTTTAAATTCAATCCGAATTCAGAGATACATTTATTTACAAAATAATCACATTATTATTACATACGTGTAATCTTCATAATCATTTACAAAATTTCATTCAATTTTCAAATTTGGCACGAATTCGTACACTTACTTAAACACAAATATCACCACAAGAAATTAATATTCAATAATCACGTTTAAAATTTTATTTAAAAATTTTCAATTTAACATGAATTTTGCTTTACTCCATCATTAAAATGTACGTGTAAAATGTATATATTGCATCTGTATTGCATCCGATCTGTTAACTTTTTCCCATAAATGCATGAAATCCGTAAGTCTATTTACAAGTCTTACACGGAAATCCGATCGATAAAATATAATTCCATCTACCCGGCATTTCAAAGTTCCCTTCGTCTAAAACATGCTTCTAGAACGCCACCGAATGCCCCGAAAATTCGGAATTGATAGTCGCAGTAGATTCTGCGAGAAAGGAGCGCGAAGTAATCTCCTTCCGAGCGAGAAATGTCCTTAATCGATAAACAGATTGCGCCGGGCTCTAGAGCTCGTCGAACCGAGCCAAACTGTTGGACGTTTGATACTCAACGGCGTTTAAGGACTCGCGAAGACAAGAGTGTCCGTACGTGACCGAACTTAATCCACTTCCGATTCGTTCGACCGCTTCCGTAAATACTTGACTCCGTTCTTTCCCGACTCGTTTCGGAGAGCGGGACGTGAGGCTCCCGGGCTGCCGCAGTGTGCCCTCGCACACAGATTACCCGTTAATTACCGCGCAATTATTCGCCTATAATAACCCCCCACCCCCCGCCGATGTAACAGGACGAAGTTTCCGCGGAATTCTTAAGTTGCCGCCGAGCGCCGGCTTCGAACTGCGGCGAAGTTTAAATTTTTAAGCCGGCCCGCGAACTTGTAAATCGCCGCCTATCGCGGCGCGTGTAAACTCGTTAAAATTGCTGGCCGAACTGTTCATTATTGATATTAATCCGAACATTTCACGCGGCCGCCGTATAGTACAGGGTGTCCCATTATTATGTTGACACGCGGAAAGAGGAGATTGCTTAGGTGATATGATGAAACTTTTTCCTTTGCGAAAATGCGATGCGCGGCTTCGTTTACGAGTTATTCACGAAAAACGGTGGCCAATGAGAGATCGCGTACGGCTGACGCCCCGCCCTCGGGACCACTGCCGCTGCGTCAGACGGGGGTTTTGACCGCCCGTTGGCTCGGCCGCCTCGCGCCAGCTAAACGGGTCTCTCATTGGTCATCCTTCTTTCGTTAATAACTCGTAAACTAAGCCGCGGATCGCATTTTTGCAAAGGAAAAAGTTACTTCAAATTACCTCAGGAATCATCTCTTTCCTGGTGTTAACATAATTGTGGGACACCCTGTATGGTTGGCGCGAGGGAGCTTTTTGTTGCTTCGTTTTTCCACGCTATTTTTATCAAAATAATCAAAATATACTTTGGAGGATTTTTATTGAAAATTATTTTGCAAATTTAATCATTACTTCCTGGATTTTTATGCAAAATTAAAGTCACCTGCACTGGTTTAATTTTGAAGATTAAAGAAATCTATAAATATCTATTTTTGGAAATTCTGGTTACTTATTATTGACGTTTATTTTTTTCTAAATTAGTTTCATGGGTGGAAAATAATATACATCTGTGTTTTTTAAATTCTTTAGACATTTTTATTATTTTGATTTGCATCGTTCCTTTACGAAAAGAAAATTTAATATTATTTTCACTTTATTTTCGCCACGATGGATCTTCGAACGAAACAAATATTTTATTAATAATTCACGAATAATTCTTCGTATTCTAGCGCATAGTTGTATTCAAGCTCTTTAAAAGTGTCCAATTAATGGAAATACATGGAACGAAGCATTCTTATCGGAGAAGTGATTTTTCAAAATGTATTACAACGGTCTTTCGTGTTTTATGTCCTTTTGATATTTCACTGGAACTGCGCACGCAGCGATAACCTGACAGACAGCTTGTTTTGCATCCCTGCGTGGACTCAAAAACACGCAGCTGTGATCTACAACGTTACATCAACGTTGAAAACATGTCACGGGACCCATACACCGGTCCACAATGAAGGAAACAAGGGAACATAGAGTGTAAAAAATACAGCACGCAGATAAATAGGAAAAAATCCCGTAGCCTCAATGAGGCGTGCATCGCTGCGAGCCTGGACGCTGAAATGTGTGGCTGTTAAAAAAAAAAAAACGAGAAAAAAGAAAACGTGAAACAATAGATAAACCCGCGAGCCCCGATTTCAATGTTAATCTAACGACAGCGACGAAACTCTAGCGTGTTCTATCTCAAAACCGACCCGATTGTGCGTTCCATGAATTCCGCTGTGTACAAATTTCGAAGGGATGCGAATTTAATTCGAACAATGTCCAAAGGAAGACAATGCGAGAGAATGTTTATCATAATTGCTGGACCGTCGAGTTTTACGAAGCAGCCTGAAATACAAAGAAAATCTCAAATCCAAATTCAAAGGTTCATTCGTACGAGAAATGATCTGAAAATTGTTGATTATTTAACGATATATATTTATCGACGATTATTTAATTTCGCTATTAGTTAAGAGAGAATAATTAATATTAAATTGACGTTTTTTATAAGAAAACGTTGTCGATATAGATTAAAGGGATATTTGAACAGTGCTTTTTATTTGTTCACACTGTTTTGAATAAATTAAGACTTTCGATGGAATGAAAATAAGTTATGTTCTACCTAAAATCTAAGCTACTTCGAAATTATAAATTTGCACAAATATGTGCAGTGTGCTGATCAAGATTAAATGTTAATTCGGCGAACTTAAATGTTGATAAATGATAATAAAACAAAAAATCATAAAAATCATCGCTGTTTATTCGTTACATGTCTAAAGAACAGACTCGGAAAACAGTCTACACCTATGAAATATGAATTACTCCATTTGGTAGGTTCTCCGTGATTACAATAGAGGAAACAGCCATAATCATATCGACTATGTCTGCCGTTGCAACGAGCATGAATTAGCTCAAGGTATTGAATTACAACGCGGAACGTTTGTCAAAACGGCTTCGGCCCATAGACAATTTATTTCGTCGATTTATAAGATGCTTATGATACACTTGGCACGCTAGGCTCGCGTGTCTGACCAATGCTGGCCGTTTCTACTTGACGCGAGCCACACCGCGATGATAAGACACAGGCGATCAGTTCAATAAATCTGAACGTAGTGAACTCCGTCGGCTGTCGAGCCTCGCTGAAACTACTTCCACGAAGTCGACAAGCTCTGAATTACACGCTAATTAAATAGTTCCAAAAAAAAGATAAAATAAAATAAAATAAAATAACGGCAAATGTAACCGTAGAGATAATCGGAGCTGTAAATTTCCGTTTAAGGGGCTGATATAATACAGGCCGAGGCGAGCAAAAACGGCACTGGAAGAGAAAGTACGTTACTTTGAACTAAGGCCGACCTCGTTGTTACAATCCTCATGAATATGATCAGATTGCCTAAGCAGAACTTTATTTCTGCTAGTAACTCCCCGTGATTCCTTGCTCGCACTTATTAAGGGATTAGTAAGTTTAGCCACCTCGACTTCCACCTAATATACCGGCTCGCCGTTTCATGCTATTCCTGTTGGTTTATTCTCGGCCCTTTAATATCACTTTCTGCTTTCTTGGTGAAATATTTTTGACTAATCCACCCGAAAGTTCCGAGTTAAAATAGACCAAATTCGTTTAGGGACTCCAATAGGGATCACATTAACGAATCAATTTTTTAGCATTTTATTAATATTTTATAGTGACCTCTCCTGGGTTCAATATAAAAATAATTTAGCAACGGGGATGAAATTGTTTTAATCATTTATTTTCGTGTAGAACGGGAAATTTTGCCTGATTGACGCTCAGATTGTACGCAAAAATGGACAATTTTGGGAGAGGAGATGCAACAACTATAAATAATAATTATAATAATAATAATAACTATATGATAATAATAACTACAATAGTAACTACAATAATAACTATATAATAATAATTATTATTATGATAGCAACTATAATAATAACTGTGATAGTAACTATAATAATAACTATATGATAATAATAACTACAATAGTAACTACAATAATAACTATATAATAATAATTATTATTATGATAGCAACTATAATAATAACTATAATAGTAACTATAATAATAACTATATATAGAACTATATGATAATAATAACTATATAATAATAAAAAAATATATAAATAATAATAAATAAATAGACAAATAATAGATAATATTAACTATAAATAGATAATCGTATCTCCTCTTCCCAAATCGTCCATTTTCGTGCACAATCTAAGGGTCAATTAGGGAGAATTTAGACTCGGTTACCATAACGCGATATTTAGCATTTAACGCGACGTTTAGTATTTAATGTGACGTTTAGTATTCAACGGGACGTTTAGCGTGTCGCGTGCAACGTCGATAAATAATTTTGCAACGTTAAATTTATTTTCATATCAAACGCTTCGGTGAAAATTGCTGAAAGATGCTGTTCGCACGTTCGAGTCCTCGACATTAACAAGTAAGTTGTTAATTAAGTAATATTCACGATATATTTACGATATTTCGAAATTCGTACGACACAAGCGGAATATTTATTTGAACGAAATAGTTTATCGGAATATTGTATAGAAATTCGAGATTTAAAGTCTGAAGATATTTGTCTTTTTTTTTCGAGGGAGAGAGAGAGAGAGAGAGAGAGAGAGAGAGAGAGAGAGAGAGAGAGTTTGATTATGTCGTTTTGATCGTGTCTTCGATTTTTCGCCGGAGAGCGAACGGTGCGACAAACAGTGCCGAACAATGAAATGCTTATTGGAATTTGACGGTCGCAATATTTGATCGGCATTGACTTTGAATCGTTCCGCAAGGACGGGAGGGGGCAGCGAGGGGGTGTCGGTATAGAGCGCAAATATTAAGTTGGATTATTAATGCGCGAGTGTGTTTACCTACCTGCAGATGACCTACGAGGCGGATTGTAAACATTCGATGTTTACCTTTTTGTCCAGCTAGGATTCATGAAATCGGCCATTGTGCGGGCGGCAAGGGTATTATCTGCTTCGCGTCGCTTGTATCTCTATGTGTATAACCATAACCGGAACGTATTAAACTGCTTAATGAGCTTACTGCTATCGCCGCCACGTCGAATCGATCTCTCAATATTTTATAGAGCTTCTAAAAATATAATGCGGCCAACGCGGCTACTACGGCTTTTCCCCGTGAATTATTATGTGATATCACGATGGGGCCCCGTACAAGTGAAATCTATTCATTAAAACGATTTAACCGGCCATTATGCGGATCACGAGCGTTACGCGGAAACAGGGATTTCGAATTTACAATCGTAAAGAGAGAGCGCTCGCTGTGTGATTGAGAATAGTAAATATCAAATTTCAATTCGCCCGCGAACGCAGTTTCAATTAAAAACTCAATCGAATTGTACTGAAATATACTTGAATAATGTAAATCTGATCGTGTTGGTGGCTGCACAATTGATAAAAAGGAATTGTTAAGCAGAGCAACGAAAGTGGTTAAAAACATTGGTAATTGTTGTTACTGTAGTCAAGTTAATTCCTTTGAAATTTTCTCGCTTGCGGATTGAACAATTATTGGCTTTTAGATTTGATCTTATATAGTTTCGATTGTAATATTTTGATTTTGATCATGATTTTATAGTTTTCGTTGTATACTTTTAATTCGCATCATAATTTTGTCGATTTGGATGTGATCGTACAATTCTCATCATAATTTTATAATTTTAGTTATAATTTTATAATTCCCATCATCATTTTATAATTTCGATTGTAATTTTTTAATTCTAATCATAATTTTATACTTTTGGTTGCAATCTCATAATTCTCATCATAATTTTATTAATTTTGGTTATAATTTTATAATTCCTGTCATAATCGCATAATTTTTATTATAATCTTTTAATTCTCATCATAATTTTATAATTTTGGTTGCAATCTCATAATTCTCATCATAATTTTATTAATTTTGGTTATAATTTTATAATTCCTATCATAATCTTATAATTTTTATTATAATCTTTTAATTCTCATCATAATTTTATAATTTTAGTTATAATTTTATAATTCCCATCATAATTTTATAATTTCGATTGTAATTTTTTAATTCTAATCATAATTTTATACTTTTGGTTGCAATCTCATAATTCTCATCATAATTTTATTAATTTTGGTTATAATTTTATAATTCCTATCATAATCTCATAATTTTTATTATAATCTTTTAATTCTCATCATAATTTTATAATTTTGGTTGCAATCTCATAATTCTCATCGTAATTTCATTAATTTTGGTTATAATTTTATAATTCCTATCATAATCTCATGATTTTTATTCTAATCTTTTGATACTCATCATAATTCTATAATTATCATTATAATCGTACAATTTTCTGATTATAATTTTGTAATTCTCATTATAATAACGTGTATAGTATACAATAATTTTATTATAATTCATCCGAATAAAATTTGCTTCGTAGAATTTATTTAGAATGCATTATCGATGCACTCTGTGCAGAAAGTAGAAAGTAGAAAAGAAAATTCACGCGTTCCAAAATCATTGAAAAAATATAAATCCTGCTAGCAACAATGAAAGTTCAGTCGCGCGCGAGCGAGTTGTAAAATTGTAGCGTTTCGCAACGCTCGCGCCTCGAAAGGCAACATCATTTTAATTAAATCCAAACAAAGTACCGATCTTAAATAATCGAGTCTTATCGCGTGCATTATACTTGCCCGTCTATGTCGAACGTTTCCAATGTTTGTTTGACGGTGTTTGCGCGTAGTTTGCCGGCTGTTTGTCCGACCACGATCGTGTCCGACTGTTTGACTGCAGGCTAATGTAAATGTTAACTGTTTGTTTCTGCGAGCGCGCATCTGTCAATTAGAAAAAAATCACTCCCGAGGATTGCGTCGTCGTGGGCGTGGCTTGTATCCAAAGCCTGTATATGCCAACGGGCTTCGGCCATTGGTTCGCCGGGCGCAGAGGCGATTGGAAAAGAGAGGAAAATTGGTGTTTAAAAATTCGATTGTAGGATCGCGAGGTATGCGGTGGCCAGGAATCGGAATTATTGGAAATGAACGCGGTATCGGCGTGCCTCGGCTCGCAAAATGACAAATTTTTCTTGACCGCGCGGCAGCTGGCGGAGCCACGAAGCTATTAACGAAAAAATCATCGAACGGCGACTTGTTAATAACGCAGAGCCGCGGAAATAAAGCGTACGGAAAATTTCGCGGGGACGAAAAAACGTGTCGAATATTATTCGAGATATTCGAACGAAATCTCGATCTCCGCGGAAATAATAATTCGCCTGCAATTTATTGCGATCACGCGAGATGAAATGTTCGGTCGTTTCTCTCTCTTGTTCTTTTTTCTTTTTTTTTTTGGATACCAAAGAAAATGAGGATAGCGTCGGCACAAGTCGGGGAACGATATTTGTTGGCGCACAATTTCTAATTCGAGTGCGAATGTTCATCGACGCGTGGACATCGAATCGGCGAAACAGAAATGCTTCGATATAAAACTCTTTTCGCAATGCTTTTAATGGAACGCTACTTTTCGACGGTGTTTTAAAAAGTAATTGCAAGAGCTACGACCGTTTTTTTAACGCTCGCCGAATTTCAAACAACAGAGATCGTTTAACCGAACGCACACGAAGCTGGTTCGACTTGAACGATTTTTGGTGGTGTAGTTATTTGTTGATAACGTTATAGCTTCCATAAAAGCAATGTTTTTGGAAGTTGTTTTCTTGCTTTTTTTATGTTATATGTTCGCGGTATTGAAATAAGAAGAATTATTTTACTACTGAATTACTTGACTTATTGGATTGTTTGTGAACACTGAAAAATAATAATCTCTTCGAAAGAAAAGCTTTTTGTGTACGCGAAAGATATATTTGCGAAATAATTTCTACATATTTGAATTTGTCGTAAAAAAATGCTGTAAGAACACACTTTTTTCTAAATTTTATCTTATAAACTACTGATAGCCGATGTTCACAGTGTTGCCACCCTTCCTTAAATTTTCATTTTGTTATTACTTGCAACGACAAGAAATAGAAAACTCTCGTTGTTGCGACATTTTCATCCGAGCCTGCAACGAAAATTGAAGACATCTTTTTCTTGCGCAAAAATATACCCATAAAATTTATTTCTGCAAATTTCAATTTGTCGTAAAACATGCTATAAAAACAGAGAGAGACATCTTTAAACTGTTATCTTATAAACTACTGAGAGCCGATGTTCACAGTGTTGCCAGCCTCGCTTAAATTTTTATTTTGCTATAACTATGAACAACGAAAAATAAAAAATTCACGTTTTTGCAACTTCTTTATCCAAGCCTGCAATAAAAATTTAAGAAATCTTTTCCTTGCGCAAAACTATATCCGTAAAATTGATTTCTGCAAATTTCAATGCGTCGTAAAAGATGCTATAAGAACAGACATCTTTAAAATTGTATCTTTTAAACTACTGAGAGCCGATGTCCACAGTGTTGCCAGCCTCGCTTAAATTTTCATTTTGCTATAACTATGAACAACGAAAAATAAAAAACTCACATTTCCGCAATATTGTTATCCGAGCCTGCAACGAAAATTGAAGAAATCTTTCTCTCGCTCGAAAATATATAACTGATTTCACAATCGATTTCTGTGTCGCAAAAAACGCACTCGTAAACGATGTTCAGAGGGTTGCCACCCCTATATTCATTAACCATACGCTAGAATCTCATGAAACGGTGGAAGATGTCGATCGAAGTTATTTTTCTAGGCCGTTTCGAGCGCGGCTCGCGTAAACAAAACTTCTAAAAACAGAATCTCGCGCAGCACCCGATCCGCGTTCTATTTATGGAGGGTGGTTGGTCGCCGCGCGATCACCAGGGGAGCCATGATCGGCCCGTATCGCCGATATTTTCTTATTAACTACGACACAATAACGGCGCGCGCTCGGAATGAACGCCGATAGGCCGCTGGGAGCTTGTCGTTCTCGTATCGCGACAGACAGGTTCGATCGTGCCGCGATAATCATCGGCATAGTCAGCGATACCCCGGCCCATCGAAACAGAGAGCATCGTCGCTCGCCGGGCTCGCGGGCTTTTATCGGGCCCCGGAGAATTGCGGCTCCCAGGAAATAATTTGCCGGGGAGAGAGCGGAACGGAGAGAGAAAAAGAGAGAGAGAGAGAGAGAGAGAGAGACGGCCGCCGATTATCCGGCACTCTTGCCGCGGCGGCGGTCGCTTATAGATTTTCATAATCCCTCGCCCCTGGAGAAAGTAATGCGGCTGGCTCTCGGCATGGCTTGCTTGCCATGGCTCTCTCTATGGCTGCGACGACGCGCCCCCTGGCTCTCGGGGCTCCGACGAGGTTCGAGGCGTGACGGGGACGAAATGAGATCCTGAATTGTCGCCGGAATCTCCGTCCCGCGGCCTCCCCTTTTCAGAAGAATGAGAAACGCGGACGAACGAGCAGGCGGCGAGAACTGAATCGTGGGAGATTCGCCGGCGATAATTGTTCATCTTCGACGGGGCACGGCCTCGCATCGTGAACGGAGATCGCGGAGAGATATCGCTCGGGCTCCATCCGGTTTTACCCGGCAGAACCGGCAACAGTCGAATGGAAACCTCGAGTAGTTTTTTTACCTTGGAATTTATCGAACGCGAATGGTTTGCGGCGATATTGTTTGCCGGGCTTTTGAGGCCTCGCGTCGTTCATTCGATCCCGTTTCCGTTGTTTTATCACCTGATTTCTGCGCGTTTTTTTCTTTTTTTGCGCCAGCCTCTTCCGATCGCTGGTCGCGTGCGCTTGTGTGCATTGCTGCGGGAACACGTGACTGATTATAGAGCGATGCAACTGTATTTTTAGGATATTTGGTTATGGGAGAATTAAATTTCTCTTCGATGAACTATTTCATACTTATACTTTATTATGAGCACTATATTTTTTAACGTGTTTCCTTCATTTCCTAATTATAAAGCGATACAACTATATTTTTAGAGCACCTGGTTATGGAAGAATTAAATTTGTCTTTGATGAACCTTTTAATGTTTATATTTTAATATGAGCAAGATATATTTGAGGTATTTTCTTTATTTTCTAATTATAAAATGATATGATTATATTTTTAGGATATTTGGTTATGGGAGAATTAAATTTGTCTTCGATGAACTTTTTAATATTTATATTTTATTATGAGCAAGATATTTTTTAACGTGTTTCCTTCATTTCCTAATTATAAAGCGATACAACTATATTTTTAGAGCACCTGGTTATGGAAGAATTAAATTTGTCTTTGATGAACCTTTTAATGTTTATATTTTAATACGAGCAAGATATATTTGAGGTATTTTCTGTATTTTCTAATTATAAAATGATATAATTATATTTTTAACATATTTTCTTATGAGAAAATTAAATTTGTCTTTTATGAACTTTTTAATATTTATATATTTTTTTTAACATGAGCAAGATACATTTGACAAGATGTAGTTATTTTTATGACATTCCCCAGCTAACTAACTCGATTCAACTCGGTCAAACAATATAATATAACTATATGATAATAATAATAATAATAATAATAATCTATTCAAGATTAGAACATATCAGGTGGCAAATAAACTATTTGCCAGATTGATTTTTGTACTCAGTCTATCTGTTGAAATTCAACATATATAACTGCAATAATAATAATAATAATAATAATAATAATAATAATAATAATAATAGCTCTTTATTTTCAGCTTCGCAACTAGGAAAAGAAACTTGGTTCCACGAACGTATCCCGGAACTGTATAACTATAGCACAGTGTTGGAGATCATTCGATTAAAATTTTTAATTTGATTACATCGATGAAAACGATTAAAGGCGTCAAGGTCCATTTATACTCGCCGACGAGCCGAGCACGGGCCGAGCGGATTGATAGCGTTTTATTATTTTCTTCTGAACATGCAGACCCATACCAGTATAACGAAATTCAACACTTCCAATCCGGTCGGCTGGTGCTCGGCTCGTCGATGAGTATAAATGGACCTTCAATCGTCGAAAAGTCAACGACTGAATTAATTGATCGATGAAATTAATCGTCGATTGAGAGAGACAATCAATAATTGTTGATTCTTTTCGTGAAATTGGAAGGATATTTTGATGCAGTTCCGTTGAGAATTGATCTTTATCTTGTTTGTTATCTTGTTATATTTTTGTAGACAGTATGCGCTCTAATTAAATAACCGTTATGGTAAAATTAAAATTGAAAGACTATAAATCTCTGAGTTACTGCTATAAATATATATTGATGTAACTATAAATCTATAAATAAATCTATAAATTATATTATATATTATACTACAAATAAATTATTAATTATTAATACTGTAATATAATATAAAATAATATTATATATATATATATATATATATATATATATATATATATATATATATATATATATATACATATATAATATTAATTATTAATATACTATAATATAATATAAAATAATATTATATATATAATATTAATTATTAATATACTATAATATAATATAAAATAATATTATATATATAATATTAATTATTAATACTATAATATAATATAAAATAATACTATTTATATAATATGAATTATTATACTATATTATAAATTATACTATAAATTATATACATAAAAAGAGAGAGAGAGAGGGAGAGAGAGAGAGAGAGAGAGAGAGAGAAATCTCAGGAAACCTAAAAAAATGTGAAAATCAAAATACCAGGCCGCCTGAAAACAACGTTAAAGGATGAACGAATCGCGGATAAAATTTAGAAAAATTGCCGGCGAAACAAACGAATTTCCGCTGTCTTTGAAAAATCAACGCTCGAACTGGCCGAATCGTATAACCGCGTTCGAATTGATTCGATCGAACTGTTCCACGTCTGATAAAACTATCTTCCGGGCCGGTGTAAAACCGTTACCGTGTAGCAATTTACTTCCCTTGATACGGCTGATTCCGTTTCGTTAGCCGGTGAATAGGTCCGAACTGCATTGATTTCTGTGCCGTTAACGTTTATCGTTCTTCCCATTCGGCCCTTAAAGCCCCGTTAATGGGAGGAGGAAGAGAAAACAAATGATCGCGTCCTGGAAATCGATCCGGAAGGAAGCGGTTGGCGAACGAGACAACCTACGGGAAACCACCGGCCCCGACGTTTTTCTTCGTTCCTCGCTACCGCCTTTATTTCTTCGCCGACGGACGGCGATTCGGCCGCGATAATGAAAAACAGTGATGGAGGGGAAACCGGGAGAGGAAAAGAGATAGGGAAAGAGGGCGAAAAATGAGAGAAGGTGAAAAAAGGAGAAAGAAAAGAGGAAGATTGCGATAGGATGAGAAAAAGGGTGATAAAGAAGGAGATAAGGAGAAGAACAGAGGGACAAAGAGAGAGAAAAAGAGAGAGAAAGAAATCATAATCGATAAAATAGAGATAAGCAGAGAAGAAAGGCATGAGGCATAAGATAGGGAGATAAAAAGGGGAAAAAACACAGTGAGAGAAAAAGAGAAATAGAGTGAAAAAACACAAAGAATAAGGTAAAGAGAGGGAAAGAGTTTGGGAGAGGAAAATGACAGAAAGAGTAAAGAAGAAAGAGATAGCAAGAAAGATATTAAGAGCAAGAAAAGGAGAGATAAAGGAAAAAGACACGAAGAGAAAGAAAAAGAGAGATAGGGTGAGAGAAGTACACACATTGAGAAAAAAAGAGTTATAGAAATGGAATAGGTCACAGAGAGTAAGAAAGAGAGAGAGAGAGAAGATCACAATCGAAAAAAGAGATAAGTAGAGAAGAGAGCCATGAAGCATAAGATACAGAGAGATAAGAAGAGAAAAAGGGAGAAAAAGCAGAATGAGAGAAAAGGAGAAATAGAGCGAAGAACCCAAAGAATAAGGCAGAGAGAAAGAGAGAGAGAGAGAGAGAGAGAGTTTAGGAAATGAAAATGACAGAAAGAGTAAGAAAGAGTAAGGTAGAGAGAGAGAGAGAGAGAGAGAGAGAGAGAGAGAAAGAGACAGAGTTTAAGAGAAAAAAATAACAGAAAGAGTAAAAAGAAGTAAGACAGAAAATTATAGCAAAAAAGACACTAAGAGCAAGAAAAGAAGAATACAGAGAAAAATCGACGCCAAGACAAAGAAAAAGAGATACAGGGAAACAAGAAAAGAACAGAAAGAATAAGGAAAAGACTGACAGAGGAAAAAATGGCGAAAGGAGTAAGAAACTGATAACAAAAGAAGAGGCATTGTGAGGAAAAGAGTGACAGGGACATAAAAGGAGAGTAAAAAGAAGAGAGATAGGGAGAGCTAAACGGTCAAAGAGATCGAGAAAGACAGACAGGGAGTACGAACAGTAAGAAAGAGCGAAGAATACCGAGACGATAAAAAGAGAAACAAAGACGGAGCCGAGGAGAGAAGAAGAGAGACAACGACAGTGACGAGGAGAGAAGAAAGAGATCGAGATGGGAGGAGAGAGAGAGAGAGAGATAGGTAAACAGCAGCGAGGTTTCGGGTTTAATTTGCGAAACTTTCGAATAATCCCGAAAAACGGTTTATACTCCGGGCCGGATGGATATCCGGGAGGATCTCCGGAATAGTAACTAGAAGACACCCTCTCTCTCCCGGTTGATTTTAGATTCCGTCCGAGATCCGACGTATAACTCCCGTCCCCGACCGCTCTCCTCTATCCTCTTAAACATTCCGCTCAAAGGATCCGCGTGTTTCGTGCGCTATACGGCCTGGCGCGTGTTCAGCGAACAAAGGGAAAGATTCTTGGATATTTGTCCTGCGCAAAATTCTGCCAGGAAAGTCGACCGTCTATGGCTGCTGCTGCTGCTGCTGCTACTACTGCTGGCTGACTTGTTACGTGCACCAATAACCGATCCTTTATTTTCCTGTTACGCCGTGTTTGCCTACGGTGCTCCGGACAAAATGATAGCTCGTTTTCTATTTCTCTGCTGGAGAGAAATGAGAGACGCGTCCTAGAGACGCGCGGAATCGGGGACAAGTGCATTCGTCACTCGGCGTATATTCTATTTTTTTATTTTATTTTAGGCGTTTCTTAGGTACGATATTCCCTTTTCTGCATCGACGCTTCGTTATTTGGAAATACAGTAATGTCTCTCTAATTGATGCTCAGATTGTGCACGAAATTGGACAATTTGGAAAGAGGTGATACGATTATTCGAGCCTTAAATCTCGTTTTTATAGTTGTTGATAATTCGTAATTGTAAAACGAGGCAGAAGACTCAAGTTAATCGTATCTCCTCTTCCCACATTGTCCATTTTTGTGCGCAATCTAAGCGTCAGTAAGGGAGACATTACTGGATAGTAATGTCTCTCTAATTGACGCACAGATTGTGTACGAAATTGGACAATTTGGAAAGAGGTGATAGGATTATTCGGGCCTTAAATCTCGTTTTTTATAATTGTTGATAATTCGTAATTATAAAACGAGGCAAAAGACTCAAAAATTAATCGTATCTTCTCTTCCCAAATTGTCCATTTTTGTGCGCAATCTGTGCGTCAATTAGAGAGGCATTACTGGTACAGTAATGTCTCCCATACTGACGCTCAGATTGTCCACAAAAATGGAAACAACTGTCCACAATTTAGGAAGAAAAGAGACGATTATTTGATTCTTGCGGTTCATTTTTATAGTCACGAATTGTCAACAACTATAGAAACGAGCTGCAAGTCTCGAATAATGGTATCTCCTCTCACCAAATTGTCCATTTTTGTGCACGATATGAGCGTCAGTTAGGGAGACGTTACTGTATAGTTCTTTTTTATTGCGTCCACAGTTGTCCATAAATGCACCGTGATGGCGGAGGCTTATTAGACATTGTATTTGCGCGATGTGTTTTTTTTTTATTTTTTGGAGGAAATGTATTTTAGGGGAGGGGGGAGCGTTGTCTTTCGGAGAAATTTCGATTTGGGCAAATATGAGGAATTTTTGGGAAAATTCGTCAAATTTTGCGGGAATTGAATTTTAGAGGTAATAATATTATTCTAAATGAAACATATCTGTTTCTATGATCTTCGATGCAAATTTTAATTTGAGAATGAAGGATAATATGAATAATATATGTGTGATAGGATATATATATATATATATATATATATATATATATATATATATATATATATATATATAAATCAAACTATTTATTCTCCAAAAAGAATTTTTAGTGCACGACTTTTGTGGTTTCAATGGCGAATTTGCCTATAGAAATAGATTTGTTAAAAGATCGGAAATAATAACGAATCCGGAATTTCGTCATACTATTTGCACACGTCGAATGCGAACGGCGGTATGCATTTGGAAAAAAATATACAGCGCAGAAATAGTTCGTCAAAATCGGTGACAGCGCCGGTCGAGTAACGTCGACGAATTGAAACGTTGAAATTAGAGCCGCATTCGAAATGATTCCATTTAGAGATTTCCATTTAGTGAATCGCATTTCACTCGCTAATTAGTATCGTCGATCGAAGGCGAGGCGAAACGGGCGCGAGTTGTACGCCGGCAAATTTTCTTCGTTCGATTCTAGAAATCGAGAAAATAGAGCTGTTTGTACAAGGCAAGCGTTGGGAAACTTGTTTGCAGTATCAAAAATCTCTCTATACGTTTTTATTCGAATAAAACGAAAAGAATAAAAAATACAATCCCGGTCCCATGCGTCGTCCGTTTTTCTCCATTTCCGCAAAAAAACGGGAAAAAAATCTTTGACAAACATACGGAACAGTTAATTGTTTCGGACATGTTTACATGGAAAACTTGCGTTTTCATACAAACGAAATACAGCACGTTCATTCCTTTTTAAATGTCGTCCTGCTTTTGGCGCAAGATAACCCGCGGATAATCGAAATTTGCGATTACGTGTCGATTAAATCTGACGCACGCTATCAAGGATGACGATATTTTGCACGTACCATAGGGAAGCTATTTTTTAACCTATCTTGGTGCAAATAATCTAGAATATATGCATAATATAATATATGCAAATTGACACTAGATTTAGAGAATTAATTTTATTATTATTATTTTATTAATTTTTTAATGTACGATTATTCGTATCGAAAAGAGACACAATCATTATTATATATGCAATTATTAATTACAAAGAGGTACATTTATTGTTGCTTTTATAAATTGCTATAAAACAGCTATTTTTTGTGCTTCGTAAATCAAGTGTTAAAAAATGTTGTCGGTGACCTATTGAAATTTTGCAAACGCGTTTTTAATATTTGGTTACGAAATATTTATTCTTGTTCAAAGGAAGATTGTAAAATATCCCCGCATTTATTTGGTAAATAATATTGCCCGAGAAAATCAGTTTTTATGTGCTTGAATAAAAAAATAGAATAATCAGTTTCTCGAAGTTACATTAATTGAAAATATCTTAAATACAGATCATTTTGAAAAATTACTGAGACGAACAGGTACACGGTCTGTCAATGTTTTCAATTAAAGTATAATTAAAATATAATAAAGAACGATGTTTTATACAACGAAAGTAATCAATAAAATCAAAAAGAAATGCAAATAATTACTTTTAAAAGATATAATATAAATCCTCATGGAATTATTTACATTTTGATGCAGTTTCGTTAAGAATTGCTCTTCATCTTGTTTGTTACTTCGTTATATTTCTGTAGACAGCGGGATCTCTACATTAATCGGCTAACAACTTCAGAAGACATTTAAACATTAATTGCGACTGACGGTTAACAGTAACATTTCAATCGTTAATTGCGATTAATAATCGAAACGACTGTAATCGTTCATTGCTATTAACGATTAACAGTAGTAATTCGATCGTTGGTGGTCGATTATTTTAACAGATTATTTTAATAGATCGATCTAAAGGATCCACAGTCAACGTTATTGTCTTTTTACCGACAAATTTACAATTCCAATTAAATTACCGTCACGGTTAACCTTTTAGGCACGACGCGCCACTATAGTGGCTTGCTCTAGTAGCTCACTCGCTCATCGTTTGAATCAAATAATCGTCTTCATATGCATTGTTTCACACTTCTTTTGTCTTCACATCGATTTACAATATACAGACTTATCTTAACAATATATAACTGTTAACAATATAACTGTATCTTAACAATATACAGACAGAATATACAGACACTCTGTACAGTACATATCAGACTCTAGAGAAATAGCCTCGCGCAGAATTCAGCCGTACCTAAAAGGTTCAATAAAAATTGGCAGACTGTAAACGGAAACCTCGAAAATAGAAATACAAAATACCAGAGATACGCCATAAAAGCAACAAAGAAATCCTAAATAAATAAAACAAAAAGGAATAAAATCTGTTAGATCATCAAATCGAATCCACGCTATTGTCACTATTTACGCTATCGTCGCTCTTTTGACCTTTCGTCGCGGTCCCAGCTGCCGACATTTCCAATTTACCTGCGTACAGAAAGAAACACGGCGATCCATAAAAAGAGGGGCGAACGAGGCACAAAGGAGATAGCACAAAGGAGATCTCCGAAGATGAAAAGACGTCGGGCGAAAGATTAATGCCGCGAACTTAAAATCGCAATAATCGATAAGCGCGGCGGGAGTCGCCCGGACATTGTCTCGGCGGCGGGAGCATTTAATTTCCTCTATGGTAAGCGGTGAATGCGATTCGGGACAATAGATCGCTAATTGATACGGCTATACGTATATAATAAGTACATCCCGACGAATTGTTCGCGGGAGGGAGAGAGGGGGGAGGCTCCGGGGCTCGTGAAAATTCTATAACTCCGTTCCGAAGTCGAGTTTAGGTAAAATCCGCGCGGGCGAAGTATGCGCACAATAATCTAGAATGAATGGCCGCGGTAATTGGCTGCGAAACGATAATTAGCCGCGCGCAACGTCGTCTGGTAATACCTGGCTCGATCGACGGGCCAATAGTAGTATCGATAATCATCCGATAACAGTACTGTTGGCAATAGAGTTACCTTGATAACACTGATCGATGCCTCGGCGGCCGCCGATGTTGATCGACCTCTCCTAATAATTATCCAAGACTGACTGATACAATGCGCGCGTGACACCGCCGTGATGTATGTAACGGTCACGTTAATATCCATGCTAATCCCTCTCCCCCCTTGTCGAGAGAGACAAGTATAATTGCTGTTCGACGATCGGTCTCGCGGTACTGACTTCGGGATTCGATTCGATTCGGTGCTGATCGACGATTACGCGGCCGAAAGACATCGACGCCGATCGACTCCCGCCGCCATGCCGCCGTTGGTCTCCTAGAATTGACAGGCTCTATCGAGCAATTTGCCACCGCAGACGTGGACATTAGCCGGTCTTCGGGCCGGATAGAATCTTCCGGCGGGTATCGCCCCGGAATTCGTCACGTACGGACGGTAAACCCGATTCGTCTGACGTCGAACCGCATCCAACCAGTCGGTCGGTGCTCTGCCACCGGCCGATGGGGCTTCTGATATAACCGTATTTAAGCCCGGGATACTAAAATCCGCACGCCGCGACGACGATTGCTCGGCTACCGAATGCGTTTCTTCGAACGCGGACGCTTACCGCGTGAGAATTCGCTCATTTGCCAAGGGACGAGTCACGAATGTTGGGGAGGGTGCAGTTCTTTTTAATACGGGCGCCGAAAGGGCTATGTGTGGGTGACGCTAATTTTCGAGCAATTTTGGGAATTCGGTGTCATTGGAATGTATTCGAACGGAATGAATTTGAGTAGAGTGTTTCGGATGTTAAAGGGTTGCGATGTTATACAGTCATCCATTGCGATGAATTTTTTACTTTCTAGTTTAGGCGTAGTTAATTTCATTGCTTTGAGTTTGAGGGAATTTTAGGGGTTGATTGTCGCCGTTGCTGATTGTTAAATTAAGGATTTTATGTGTTTGCATTCTGTGAGACCGCTGATAATGGCCACGTGAGCTTTTGAAATATTGAATTATTGAAATATTGAAATATTGAAATATTGAAATATTGAAATATTGAAATATTGAATTATTGAATTATTGAATTATTGAAATATTGAAATATCGAAATATCGAAATACTGAAATATTGAAATATTGAAATATTGAAATATTGAAATATTGAAATATTAAAATATTGAAATACTGAAATACTGAAATATTAAAATATTAAAATATATTAAAATATAGAAATACTGAAATATTGAAATATTGAAATATTGAAATATTAAAATATTAAAATATATTAAAATATTGAAAATGCAGTGCTTAAGGGTTAAATATTGAAAAATAAGTCATGATTTTAATACGAGGTATGGGAACAGGTTGTACTACAAATTACATTATCAATAAATTACAAAATCTTTTAATTAATATAATAAAAATAGGATGACGAAACTTCACTAGCATGATTTTCGCAAAATAACTGTTGCACTGGGCTCGTTATAGAACCCTCGTGAAAAGTACAAAAGAATGTTAATTTAATTTTAGATGAACGCTCCAGCCAGTGTATAAAATAATAAAATGCTCAGGAAATTGAATTTTCATTGCAAAATGAGTTCTCCGCGTGGATATCGATGGACCTATTTACAGGAACGATTGAGTCGACGCGGCTGCAACGGCGTCGTCAATCTATCCTATCGCATTGTAATGAGTTTGTGCTTGAATTTCGTGCGCACGATGCGAAATGTGTTAGTGAATATGTTAATTCAATAAATGTGTACACTTGGCATAATATGTGTATGTAAATATCAATTTCATAAGTAAATGTATTGAGAGGCGATGGAATTTAAACCAACGTTGCTTGTTTCAGCGTACATTTTCGCACCTGTTTAACAAAATTATGGGCACACATATATATACATCGTTCAAATGAACACTTTAACCAGCGTGTAAACTATAAATTAGACCACCGATGTCTGCTTCCGAATGTCAAATACATAATCAATTGATTTCTATCGTTGCGAGAAGTGGAACGGCATTTGTTCTCATCGAACAATATTTGTAAACATATAACAATTAAATATTAAAATATTGAAATATTGAAATATTGAAATACTGAAATATTGAAATATTGAAATATTGAAATATTGAAATATTGAAATATTGAAAAATATTGTAATATTGAAATATTGAAAAATATTGTCATATTAAAATATTGAAATATTAAAAAATATTAAAATATTATTATATCTTTCTAACAATAAAATTGCCTACTTTAACTTACGGAACACAGTGAATTATCTTCCATTTAGCCGATGCTTCTGCTAGATATTTACACAAATACATGCATATAACATGCATGCAAACTGGAAAGTGCACAATGTTCGTAAAATTTCGCGCTTCTGTTTACCGCATAATAGCGTTGCCGAAATTTATAAAGTACAGTCCAGCGCGGTTCGTGTTAACAAAGCCTATTTTATCCGAAAACGCTTTCGCGACTGAACAACGTGTTCCGTTTGAATTGTTAAAACCGCACGTGTAAATGTGTGTTCCGGACATTTTTCAATCCCGGACAAACTCCCGGAAGCACTTAAAAAACCTGACGTCTCCGTGTTAATCCCGAATATTTGTTAACCGCACGCGTGTCTTTTTAAAGCGGACGACAAAGAGGAGAATCCGAATGAATTCGCGTAGAAGTAAGACGTTAACGGCGCGATCTGTAATTTACACGGTTCCCAATTTACAGTCGAACCGTCGAACACGCGCGCGAGAGATGCCCGGAATTTTTAAACGAACGCTTGCAAAAGTTGGCGAAGAATAAATTACTATTTCGCGGCGTTGGAATTACGAAGCACCATAATGCGGCAAAGTGGGATTTATTAGTAGTGCCGAGTTTACGCGGCTATCTGGGTCAATTTCATTTATACCGGGCACGCGTGCACGTCTCTTACACGTATAACATCATTCCTTCAGTTTCATATTTTTCGTTCTTCCCGAAAAAAGGGAAGGCGATACAAGCTGAAACGTTCAAACGTTGCATTCACGTGCGGTTACTTCGCAACAGCCGACGGTTGTCATTGACTGAAAGAGAGCCACGCGCGTTTAAATTAACGTTTCACGAACTGTGCGTCCTCTGAAATGAGAATAAACACTCCGCGAAAGTTTCACGCCAAAGTGTAATTATGTTATAGTAACTGAATAAAAACGTTGCCGGTCGTAAAACTTCGTTAGAAAATTCCAGAAAAAAAAGAACACTGCTCTCGACAATGTTAACTGAAAACTGAGTCGACGAAACCGCGTTACGATTCCCTCACGGTTGCACTTTTTTTTTATTGTCGCTCTGCGTGGAATAAGCAAAGTAAGTTCATTGAATAGTTTGCTATTTTTAGATGTTGAATGAAGGTCTCGTGGGAAGATGAGTTTTTATTCGAGTTCATGGTTTTTTAGTAATGGGACATTTTTAAAGCGCATATTTTCATTATCGTGGTGCAATCGTTGCGATCATGATTAATTTATTGATTCGTGATACCATGATCGCAGATACCATTCAATCCTCGTATCAATATTCAAGTATTTACGTTCAATTTGTTTGCTAGAATAATTATAAATTGATTTATATTTCAGATATAAAAATATGTGTCGCTACAAAGAAGTCTTACAACTGTGTTATTCGATATTATTTAATATTGTAGAAAATATTGTGTACTGAAGTTTGTATTGTACATAAATTTATATACAATATTTACAATCATATTATATTAGAATCATATAAATTCATATACAGTATTTACGATCATATTATATATGTATAAATGCATATACAATTTTTACGATCATATTATATTATATATTATATTATATGTATATAAAATCATACAGAATGTTTACGATCATATGATATGTATATAAGTTCATGTATAATATTTACGACCATATTATATGTATATAAATTCATGTACAATATTTATGGTTTTGTTATATGTATATAAATTCATGTACAATATTTATGGTTATGTTACATGTATATAAATTCAATTGTACAATATTTATAATCATATTATATGACTATAAATTCATACATAATTCAAATCCATACAATTATATTTACAATTATATTATACATAAATCATACGTAAGTGTATTCACAATTTTGACAACAATCATATTACGGATAAAATTACAAAATTCGAGAAGAAAATCGGAAGAATTAAAACCCGGTCGCGTAATATCTAAAAATGAATTTCCCCGGAAGCACGCGCGCGTCGAATCAGCATCGAGAAGATAAAGAAAAAAAGAAAGAAAGAAATGGCTCGATGCGCACGTACCCGAAATCTGCGAGCGGTAAAAAGAAAAGAGGTCGCCGGGATCGGGGGGGTTCGCAGTAAAAGTAGACGGCGGGACGTTACGCGATCCATAACACGAGTCGCAAGCCGTGTTACAGGGTGAATCGCGAAGTGGGTTGCGCCGATTTCCAGCCGACCAGCCCCGGCGCGGTGGTTGGCGTTCGTTTAACACGATGCGCCGTTCGCACCGGTTTATCGTCAAATGAAACGGAAGAATTCAATTTAGATTTCCCAGCCCCCGCGGTCCTTCGCCGCGCGCGATCCCCTTCCCCCCTCCCGGCATTCGGGGCCAGGGCGACGGGTACGGCCATATCCCATCGCGGCGCGATCGTTTCGAAGCTGGAGAAAAGTCGCGGCGACGGCCCGGAAAGTGTTTTCCGTTCTCGTCCGACGGAACATAAATCTCTGGCGGGATAAGAATTCTAGATGGCCGCGGCTGCTGATCGAATTTCACGCCGCTTTGAGCTCGTCACGAGGCTACCTTGCTCTTCTTCCACCCCCTAACCCCTCTGCTAGAGCTATCTCCCAGCGAACTGGCCGAGAAATTAGAACTGCTGTGCCCTCGAAATCTTTTAGGAACTCTCGAGCCATCTGCTTCTATTGTTCAATCCTGCGTAATTGAGATGCTTTCGCTTTTTTCCGGTGTTTTTCGGGTTTATTTATATATATTATTATTATTATTATATATTATTATATATTATTATTCTATATTATTATATATTATAATTATATCTATATTGTTCTATATTTAATATACACTATTATTCTATATTATTATATATTACTATTATATATATTATTACATATATTATCATTTGAGCCGTTTATTTTGAAAGTGGCATAAGTCACTTTTTGAAAAAAATCGAGTTAATGGTAACACTAATTACAATTGAACGGTATCTTATCATTTAAAAAAAAAAAGTGACTTATGCCACTTTCAAAATAAATGGCTCATTTATATATGTATATATTATATATATATGTCTATACATATATATATATATATATATATATATATATATATATATATATATATATATATATAATATACATATATAAATGAGCCATTAATTTCCAATTGGGGCTATCCCCAATATTAACCCCTTGATGTACTATTTTCTCCACAGTTGCTACGGTTAGAAATTTTTCGACTGCGATGGTATCTTCGAAGGGAAAGAAAATTGATCTTTATTTTGTGCCTAAATTTACTCGAATGCTTAAATATTGATGACAAGAGATTACAAATTTTATTCCAATTTTAAAGGGCAGAACAACATCCAATGCTGTTAATTAGAACTGACGTTAAACAAATTAAATAAAAAAAGAAGTAACATCCATTTACGTGTCACTTAGACATTTCAGCATATTTATAATAATTCTTTGTAATATATCCTGCGATTAAAGCTTCTATTTAATCATTTCCTATAAAAGTATCTTCAAAATGTCAACGATCTTAAAATAATAGATGCTAAACCGGTCGAAATGACCGTCGCGGTGGCTTCAACCCTTTGCCCTACTTCGACGAGTCCGTCTCGTGATCAGAATTTCCAATAACAAATATTTATTTTCATCCAAGAAATAATTGCAATCGAAGGGGTTGCGATCGTTGCGTCTGCGATGAAAATAACAGTAAATTCCGCCGAATTTTCCTTCAGCTTCTAAACAATCATAAATTAGAAACGAACAATTTGGGAAGATGGGATACGATTATTCGAGGCTATCGACTCACTTTTTTTACAATCACCGATTATCAACAATTATAAAAACGAGTCGCAAGGCTCGAGTAATCGAATCCCCTCTCCCCAACTTGTCCATTTTCAAGCTGAAGGGAGATCAGGTAGAATTTGCTATACTCCGGCTTAAAATTGATTAGCTAAGATGGCCGGAAGAACGAGGTCGGACGATAAGGTTACGAAATTCCAGCGGGGCGATGGAGCCGGTGGCAAGGACCAGCCGATTTGTCCGGCGTCCAGTAATTCAGTGTGGAAGGTTCCCGGGTCCTCTTTTACGGGGCTTCCCGTTCGCGGACACCTTGAGCCGGGAACAGTGCTCTCGCCGCGTCGATGTGTGGGAGGGAACGGTTGCATCGGTGACCCGAATTTCTTGGCGGGCGCAATCGAGGGGAACGGGATGCGGCACGTGAAAAGCGGAGCGGAGCGGAACGTCGCCCGGTGTCGCCGATAGAAGGATGAGACCGCAGGCGACGGTTCGCTGGTGTGCGCGCGTGTCCTCCTCCGACGCGCGATGGGCGCCTGTTTCTCTGTAGGTGGGCGCGCGCCGAAACCGATGCAGTCGCGTGCACAAGGGACGAACGGACGGGAGAGGCTGCGGCCGTGCGCGATCGTGAGCCAGCGCGCGTCCTCGAGCTCGCCTCGGAAAGCGCCGGAAAGCGGATAGAGGCACGGCGAACATTGGGGACCCGGGAGCACAATGGGGCTCTTCAACTATCCCGGCGAGCACTCGACGTCGCAAACAAGCCCCTTCGTGAACTGGCCGGTCCGCGCGCGCGGCCCGAGTGACAGTAAATTCCACAAATATAAGCAGCCGAACGAATTACGCCGCGCGCGGCACGATGAAATTCGTTTCCGGATAGCTGGCCGGGGAGAGAAGCCGGGGGAAGAATCTGGAAAAGGGGGGAGGGCGGGAGAAAGGATCTAGAAAAAGGACAGAGGTAGAGAAACAAGAAAAAGAATTTAGAAAGAGAAGAAAAACGAGGGAAAAAGTAATAATAATAATGGTAAAAATGATGATAAAAATGATAACGATAATGATAATGACGATGACAAGAATAACAATGATCATCGTATTAACGATAATAAGAATAATAAGAATAATAAGCACGACAATAACAATGATAATAATAATGACAATGATCATCGTATTAAACGATAATAATAATAACGATGATAATAGTAACAATTATCATCGTATTAACGATAATAAGAGTGAGAATAATAATAATAATAATAGTAATAACACCACATATAACAATAGTAACGATGATAATAATGATAATAATAATGAAAATATTAACCCTTCGCACTCGAGTGGTGACTCTGAGGCACCACTAAAAAAAAAATTGTTACATCACGTTCCAAGACAATTTTTATATTATCAAAGTTCAGATGTAAAAAATTGTTAAAAGTCTAACTGCTGTATGAGTCACAAAACTCAATTTCATATGCACAAAATGCACTTTGACACATCAAATGGGAATATCATAAGTCAGAAAAATTAATTTAGATTTACGGTTAAAATGGCTTCGAGTGCAAAGGGTTAATAGTAATAACGATGATAATAATAATAACGATGATGATAGTGATAATGATAATCATATTAACGACAGTAGGAATAAGGATAATAATAATAACGATAATAACAATAATAATGATAAAAATAATGATGATAAAATTAATAATAATAACGTTGATCAGAGGGAATAATGATATTTTCCTTTTATTTCGAGAAGGAATTAATAATGACGATAACGAATAAATCTAATTAGATCTATAATAAATTTATTATAATATATATATTTTTAATTATATATTATTAATGATATATTAATTCATTATAATATATTTATAATAAATTTATAATAGATTCATAATAAATCTAATTAGATTTATTCGTTACAAGATAATGGAATATGATGACGGAAGAAAAATCGCGGAAGAAAGAAACAGCGGGAAAGAGAGACGGAGACGAGAGAAATCGAGAAAGAGGGGATCAGAGGAAGAGAGAACAGCCGAAGAACGTGACGCGGCGGAAACGGAACGGAAAGCCGCGGCGAGGGGACCGGAAACGTGCAGCTACGAGAGAGTCCCCGAGTTCTGGGCGCAGCTGCTAAGAGAACGTGGCCACCGCCACGTTTTTCCGCGAGCGGAGGCTGCCGAAAGCCAATCTACCCGCCGGGTTATTTGTGCGGTGCAGCGAATCCGGGAACTGTGATCAAGCGTTTGTCTGGGCCGGGCCGGGCCGGGTCGGGCCGATTCGGCGGACGATGCACGACGGGCGAGCCGTTCCATGGAGGATCGTATGGAATTTCCTGTATGGTTACAGGATTTCGCTAAACTCGCCGGTTTTGTTTTGTGGCTTGGGAAAGTGGGATTTGTAAAACTGACGGTTCCGGTATGTTGTCATGTATGAAATGGAACTTTTTACCTTTTTTTTTTCTGTCGGCCGCGGAACGCTCGGACGTCCCCTTTCAGAGGATGTAACGGGATCGTGCGGTGGTTTCAAGATTAAAGACTTTTGTTTCGCGAGATCTGTATCGATTCGCGATTGTATGTGTGTGTATGTGTGTGTGTGAACATCGAATTCGACACGTGACGATACTTTCGCGGGTAAAGACAGCTTTGGAGATTTTAGTTTGAAATTGTCCTAGACAACTGAACGCTTCCCCTCAATTTTTTATTTTTTGGATCGAAATAATATTCAGTACAACTAAAAATACAGGTTAAAGCATTAATAATATTTGTCAAAGCAAAATTAACATTCACATCTTTTCTGTCGGGGTTTCTTCGAATGAAAATGAAATGATATTAACATCGATATTAAAAAAGATGATTAGAATATAATTCTGTATATAGAAAAATAATTATACATATTTAATTGAATACGAAACGTATTATTTATTAATTGTATTTTACCTATATCTAGTTTGCTTTATAAATGAATAATATTAAAATTTTATATTAAACATTAAAATAATATTAAAATAATATTGAAATAATATTTATTAAAATAATATTAAAACAATATTAAAATAATATTAAAATAGTATTAAAATAATATTAAAATAATATTAAAACAATATTAAAATAATATTAAAATAGTATTAAAATAATATTGAAATATTAAAATTAATTACACATATGTAATCTTCAATATTAGCAATTTAAAGGATAAAGAAAGTTATTAAAAGAATATCGTAATTATATTATCCATAATTCATGAAAATTATCCAAAACCGATATAAATATTTACGTAGTTCTTGCAACCGATGAACAATATTTCTCTTTTTCACACAGATCCGCTGGTCCACTTCATAAAACGCAACGCGCCTCGGTCGCGAAATATTAAAACAATTCAGCGAGAACCGAAGTCGCGATAACTTGCTCCAATATTATTCTCCGCATTACGACTACGAAAACAACGCGTCGACAAATCAATTTACGCATTTTTTAAACGACGAGCTCGCGGACGTCGCACGCGCCCTCCATTGTTCGCGATCATCCTATAACGATACCGCGCGTATTTTTCTCACCGGCGTATTCCGAAAATGTATGTCAAAAATCCGTGGACCTCCGTCGGAGATCGAAATCGATGCCAGTCGACTGCGAGCGAAATCGACGCAGTTGTCACGGGACGCGACACGTAAAAATGAGCTAACGCGGAACTCTAAGCTTTCACTGACTGCTTATTACTATACTGAAGAGTACACGATCGTGATATTCTGATAATTAGTCCTTGCGCCGAACTTTAACCCGAGAAAGATAACCTACGTCGCAGAGGCGCCTGCGAAATAAACAACTGACTGCACCGTGGATGACGCAAAGACTGGAAGCACCCACTTTGCCAAGGCATGTGCGAAGCAACATTGAAAATATTCTTCCAAAATCTGCTGTACAGGCTTCCACAGATGATGAAGAAGAACCCTCAGCCAAAAAAAGGCGTTATTGCAGTCTTTGCACGTCTAAAAAGAAAAGAATGTCAAAGATGACCTGTGCCAAATGCAAAAAGACAGTTTGTGGTGAACACAAGAAAGACGTTTGTCATGACTGTCTCTAAAGAAATTTTTTATAATATTATAGTTTTTTTACACTGATTATATTATAGTCTACTAGTTTGTAAGGATAAAACACTATTTTTTGTGATATTTTACGGGATTTGTTCCCATAAACCGAAGACTGTTGATTTTTGTTAATTTTTCATAGAGGTCTAGTGATTTAAGTTTAAAATTACTTAAAATATAAAAAAATATAATATAAATGCATTTTATTTTTACAATAATGCCAAACCTTTAAAATGACTAGATTAACTTAAATAAATATCCATTGTTAGTATAAAATTGACGCCTTAGAAAAGCATGCGCCTCTGAAGCGTATGGTTATCTTTTACGTACGTTGTCATATGGTTATCTTTCTAGGGTTAAGTAAAGTACGCATACGCTACGCGAAAAGGTTTCGGGAGAATGAAGTTGGCACGCAGAGAGGTTCCGGCAGAATAACTGGTGTATTCGGGTTCGGCTGGCTTATATACAGAGTTTTTAGGGGATGAGTGTTTAGAAGTTCTTATCTTATGTTTAGGTTTAAGGGTAGTCTTGCTTTACACAGTCTTCGATCCAGATCGACGATGCACGAGCGGGGAAGTCTGAGGCCGGAGCAACGGGTGGCTGCGAGGCGAGGAATCGGAGCTGATTAATTGGCTTTTCGCGAACAAGGCGAGACCCGTCCGACTCGGGTCGCGATCGTCGTTTAATCGAATGAATCGAGGAGGCAGCGCGCGACGCTTTCGTCGTGGCTCCGTCAAACGGCGCGACGTTAACCCTTTCGCTCCGAACGACGGATATATCCGTCATCCATATGAACACTCGCGGAGCCGAACGCCGGATATATCCGACATCCACATGATCGCCCTCTGGGGACGAACGCCGGATATATCCGACATGCTGGTAAAATCGCCTCTTGTTACTATTGCGTGAATCTTTTGACGAAACAAACAAACGACAGTCCGAAATAAACGACACACCATTCAAGTTATATTTGTTCTACCTGCATTTCCCATTATTATTGTGTTACATGTTATAAAGGGATAGAAAATCGAAAGTACTAACTTTAGGACTAATTATTATGTATTATGTTTTGTATTATGAATATTATGTTTTATTTTATTACTGTATATTATATATTATTTCTTCACTTTTTCCATTGTTAATGAAACTTTTTTTACCTATTAAATAACTTTATACCTTATGCAGAAATTATAACTATATTGTTTTAAAGAAAAATCCCTTTTCTTCCCAAATACACTATCCACGCGCAATGTGCACAATTTCGGCGGGTGGTTCCGTTCAGGAGTGGCGCTACGGCGGACTGAACTGCCGTAGCGAAAGGGTTAAGCAGTAACAGGGCTCTCTTCGCTGGAAATCTGAGGCGGGGCCCTGCAACCGCGGAAACAGCGCGCTGTTTAGTGATTTGGACCAATTTCGAAAAAGTGATTCCGTTTGAAAAACTGCCAACACACAGTAATGTCTCCCTAATTGACGCTCAGATTGTCCACAAAAATGGAAACAATTGTCCACAATTTTGGAAAAGGAGATACGATTTTTCGAGCCTCGTGGCTCGTTTTTTTATGGTTATCGATTGTCAACGACTATAAAAACGAGTTGCAAGGCTCGAATAATCGTATCTCCTGTTCCCAAATTGTCCCTTTTTGTGCACATTCTGAGCGTCGGTAAGGGAGACATTGCTGTACTTTCCGCGGCGAGTCTATGAAAACGATTTCGATCGGAAAAAGATTGAAATCAGTGGCACTGCGCATGCTCAAAGGCACAGTCGCTTTTAAAAAAATAAAGGTCGTCTCACGGTGTCCATGATTCGACTCTCTGATTGCCACTCTCTCGTTCCCTCTGATTTGTAACGCGAATCGGGGGAATCGTGGATCTGCGTGCGTCGATTGTCATACGAGAAAAGGGACGCATTCGGTGTTTGTTACGTCGAGGAACAGGGAGGAGAACTTTTTCCGAGCGTCGAGTCGAGCGTAGGGTTAAAGGAAGCCGTGATAAATCCGTTCCGCGGCGTCGAATGGCCCGTCTCCGTGAGAAATCTACTCGAAAGTCGACGGTCAAAGTTTCCGCCGACAGATTCGCCCCTGTTCTTCGACCCGGCCGACAACTTTGATCCCTTAATATACTGCTCCTGATCCGGCGGAGCCAATATCGATCTAATTATTACACCGGTAATAAGAGCCCGTGCGCGGAAAACCAAGCCGGGAGGGATTACCCGAGCTTCGCCGCGATTGCGTCAGATCAGCGGGAAACTTTCTGGCCACGGAGTGACATCCGCCTCGTGTTACGGGACAAACTGCCGTTTCAGCTTAAAAATTCTAACCGGGGCCGCGGCGTCTTGCATACGAAATGAACGTTCTTCCGCGTTAATTGCCGCGATTCGCGGCCGCGGGCGACAACTCTCGCTCGTACGAAAGAACGACCGCCGGCGGATTAAAATTTCTCGAGGCCGGCGCGCGAGATGCCGGAAATAAAAAGGCGAGCTTCGATCATTTTAATCGATTGCAAACGATGCGTCGACGGTTTAAAATGCTTTCGAGCTTCGCACTGTTTCGAATTCTACCCAATTTTGCCGCAAGGATTCGTCGAATCCGATCGGATTCGTTGCGATGACCGTGATCTTTCATTTTTTACTTTTTCTTATGTACTGTTGCAATTAACCCGAGAAAGATAACCTACGTCGCAGAGGCGCCTGCGAAGACTGTTGATTTTTGTTAATTTTTCATAGAGGTCTAGTGATTTAAGTTTAAAGTTACTTAAAATATAAAAAAATATAATATAAATGCATTTTATTTTTACAATAATGCCAAACCTTTAAAATGACTAGATTAACTTAAATAAATATCCATTGTTAGTATAAAATTGACGCCTTAGAAAAGCATGCGCCTCTGAAGCGTATGGTTATCTTTTACGTACGTTGTCATATGGTTATCTTTCTAGGGTTAATAATAGATTTACGGAGCACGAAAAACAGCTGTTTCGTATTGGTTTATAAAAAGGAACGATATGACGTTTATTCTGATTTTTTTGTGTCAAGCGTTATTGTAACATTTGCTGTGTATAACATACTTGTATAAATAATATATAAATACATCTATACGTAATTGTATAAATAACTCGTAAATGTGTCTTTACGACGTGAATGATCGTGAATTAAAAAATTAGCGATATTTCGACGGGACCCGTAAATCTAGTATTAAAATCGCGCTGATCAACGTACTCACGAAAGTGTTCGAACACCTTTTAAAACGCAATCACTTTGTTCAAATTGTGCTAAATGACTTGAATCTTTTTTCTTTTTAGACGATAGAGGGACTAATCCACGAGACAATAACTGAAATGCATTTTCCTAATTTTGCTCTTACTTGGAACGACAAGAAAAGGTAAAAAATTATCTCGTTCTTTAACTTGCTTTCTCTGAGCTTACAACGAACATTTAAAAACTGCCTTTCAAAAATCTCGGGGACTCATGTGCATGCTGAAAATTTGATCGAAACCGGTTAAATCGAGAGCCAGAAAGTTGAAAGATTTCAAAAACTGCAGATTTCTTGTAGCTTTTGGTAAAAAGCGTGAAAAATCGTGACATAATTGCGATTTTAGCGATCTTTAATTATCTGTAACTCGTAGCAACGTCGACTAATTTCGATAAAATTTTCAGCATGCATATAAAATTACCGAGATATACGAAAGGCATATTTTTATAAATTTTTCTTACAGGCTCAGATGAAAAAAACGAGAGTTCAGTCAAAAACCGAGCGTTTTTCTACCATTTTCTTTTTTGTCATTCCAAATATAAGAGCAAAATTGAGAAAAACCATTTCAATTATCGCCTCGCGAATTGGTCCCATTATCGTTCAAAAAACAAAATTCAGTCATTCCGTTCAGTCTCAAAGAAGTTATCGCTTTTTGAAAGGGGTGCTCGAACACTTTCGCGAGCTGCTGCACATTTCCAGCATTGCGAAAACAGGGATTTCCTGAACCGGTGCGCGGCGTGCGGCCACTGGCATCGAAAGACCGTCACGAATTGGCGAATTACATGCACGGCCAGTCATCGCAGTCGGACGTCGCGTGTGGATCACGTCTCGGCAGACCGCAGAAGAATCCGTCTCTAACAAGAAAACGACGACGGTCCCCCCGATTTGCGCGGCCGCGTTCGATTTTTCCCGGCGAAAACTGGCTCGTTACACGTATTCAACCTGGCCCCGCCGTGACGGAGCTATTTCACCGGGACGTCGTGCGCCCGGTAACGATGGAAACGTTCGCAAGAATGGCTGTGCATCGAGCCGTAAGTCGCGGAACAACGATTACAGTACGGCCGGCATTATTTCTTCGACGGGGGCTACGTACGGGCGCGTTGCGGGAACGACGCGAGCCGAACGAAGAAGGAACGAAGGATACGAAGGACACGAAGGATACGGAACGGCTGGCACCCTGGCCGACGATAAAAATAGTTGGCTCGTATCCAGCCCGCGTTTATTGCTCGAATTTTCTTCGGGCGGCCACTCGTGCCGCCCGTTCGTGCCCCGATTGCCGGACGAGGAGGAGGCTGCGTGGACCACGCACGCCGGTCAATTTGTCCGAAAACGTGGGCGAAATTGACCGAAAAAAGCTTCCACCTCGGGGAATCTGATTAGCGCTGTAGGCGGACTGCGGGTATTTACGCGACATTTTCCGCATCGGTTGTGAAAGATCGACCAAGGGACGATTCTTCGGCCGGTTAATCCTTTTGATCATTATCCCTTTGAAACGGGCGAATCGGTCGCTGATGAAAGAGGGAAAAGAAAGATAGAAATGAACGATAGAAATTCGATATTGGTAATGAAGGGACCGCGGACCTTTTGCGCGAAATTTATAAGTCGAAATGCGCGGAACGTGTGCAAAATTAATGCGAAAGTAATGCGAGGTTGATGCTGAATGTATTCGGGAAATGTGTGTGTAAAAAATGTGGCAAATGCCAGTTGTTTTATTAACTGCACTAAACAGTAGTAGTTTAATATTGCTATTACTATTATCGTACTTGCTACTATTTACCTTGATTTGCATTGCAGTGTGTTGCGATTAATTTTCCTGTATTCTAGTCTGCCAACTCGTGCCTTTTATCACATCAAATTAACTTAATTTCAATCTTTAATTTATGATTACAGTAAATTCTCCCTAATTGACCCACAGCTTGGAAACTGAAATGGACGATTCGGGAAGAGTAGGCTCGAATAATCGTCTCTCCTCTTCCCAAATTGCCCAATTTGTTTCCAAGCTGTGGGTAAATTAGGGAGAATTTACTATAGTTAACTTCAGAATATTAGAAATTGGACACTCGAAATCGCTCGAAACTCAAAATCTTTCTCGAAAATCTTTCCAGATGTATCTTCAACCCTAAACCGGTCAAATAATCGGTTCCACAAATCCTACATGGTGTCCCAAAATAATTGTACAAGCGAGAAATGAGGAGTTCCTGAAGCGATTTGAAGCAACTTTTTCCTTTACAAAAATTTCCCCCGAGGCACCGTTAACGAGTTATTGACGAAAAACAGTGACTAATGAGAGGCGAGGTCAGCTGACGCGCGGCGGCCGAGCGCTTGAGACCCAGTTCCGCTGATTGGCTCGGCCGCCACGCGCCAGCTAATCCTCGCCTCTCATTGGTCACTGTTTTTCGCTAATAACTCGCAAACGAAGCCGCGGATCGAATTTTTGCAAAGGAAAAAGTTGCTTCAAATGATCTCAGGAACCCCTCATTTCCTGTACAATAATTTTGAGACACCTTGTTATAATTACATACCATAATTATCGAAGTTGCTTTCGTGAAAAATTGTCGAGCACATTTCTGTACCAGCTATTGCAAGAACCGTGAAAAATTCGAGAATAAATTCTACCTCGTCATTTCGGCGACGCAATTTTTGTCAGCCGCCTCTAGCGAATTTACCGCGTCAACGAGAGCTCGGGACCGTAGAGAGCAACTCGCGTGGTCGCAGTCAAATCGGAACCGATCCGCCCGGTCCCCGGGATCTCCTTTCCCCGAGTCGTCGCATTACCAATGCCCGGCATGATAATGGCTTCGGACACCGGATAGCTTTCTCGCGGAGCGTGACTCGGCGACCCCGCCGCGAAGCTGCGTCGCGGCGCCGCGCGCCGCTCGGAGCCGTGTTACGTGACGGTCCTCGGCTCCCATCTTTTTCTCCGGGCAAATATATCCACCGGCATATTCTCCGTGGCGCACGGTAAGCCCGGGATTGCAGGGACGCGGCTGACTTCGTCGACGGGCGGAACGACGCCCGCACATCCGCGCGCGTACGCTCGCCCACGCTGATTCGGTGGCGGACTGGGCGGCGCGCGGGGTGGCACGGGGTGGCGCGCTATGCATCGGTGGACCGAATGTCTCGAATAATAATGGAAGAGAGCTAGTTCCCGGACTAGCGCGGGAACGTAACGAGGGACAGGCTGCATGCAAATAAAGACGAATGCGCCGGAAAACTCGGAAGAAGATGCCGGCGTGATATTAGATCCCGGGGAAACTCTGATGGCCCTTCTGTTTCCACTCTGCTCCGGATTATCTCGCTAATGTCCTCGCTGGGGGGAGCACGGGGTGGCGCGAGTTGGACAGCGGTGAAGCGACGCTTCGACGGCGAAAATTGTAAACGAATCGCGGCTGGGTGCCTCGGTAGTGGCACCCTTCCCTCCAACACCCTTCGGGGGTGGTTGAGTACTTAACAGACGGGTTGTTTTTTTCTTTGTGCTTCTCCGTTGCCGGGCATTTTTTGAGAGAATTAAATAAGTTTTTTAATAAGGTTTAATAAAGTTTTAAAGCGTTGCAGCTTTATTAAATTGATGATGTTTTTGATGAAATTTTGCAGAGTTATTTGTTGGAGCGTCTAGTATTAATGAAATTTAAAAATTTATTATTTTTATTATATTATATTATATATATTATTATATTATATTTTCTGTTTGCGCGTCTAATAGTATTAATAAAAAGAATTAATAAAGTATCAATAAAAATTCAAGCAAAAACGTAAATCTACGTGGCCCGTCCTAGGAAATTAGAATGGAAAAAACGTAGATCAACGTGACCCATGCGTTAAGTGTTAATAATCATGCTAACGAACACATTGGATTCACAAAGGGTAGTTTTGACCCTTTTAAACATTGTTTTATATCTTTACAATACCTGATATTATAAAAATGTTTTGGTGAGAAATTTTTAGATGAAAACTTCCCTATCAAAACATATTATACAGTATTATATAATCTATATAATTGTAAATAATATTGTTAATAATAATATATAAATAATATCATAACAGAATCAGCATGAACTAACATTGAATCACAAATCATAGATAATTTGATCACGAGTATGACATAATAACTGTACGTAGCAGTAAGTAGATTATAAACAGTAACAAAGAGACTATAATAAGCGATACTAAAGAGATCATAAGCGGTAGTAAAGGGGATCATAATCGGTGACAGAGACATAGGAAAACAGACATATCATACATAGCATCGATGTAACGTTCGATCAACAAATCATTACCGTGCAGAACAGCAAACATGATTTAAGGTATCTGTTACGTACACGTCATTACCAAAATTTGAAACAGCGTGTTTGCGCAAAGTGCTCGATCAATAATTTTAGTCGTTTCTATGTTATTATTTAGCGTAAGTTACGCTAATAACGCCAATCTAAACAGCGACATAGGGTTACGTGGTTACGCGTTTGCCCATCAATGTGTACAGGAAACTGATCATGTGTATTCAACGCTATATTGAGGTGACATATATTGTCAACTATAGATCGCCATAGTCTGTTCACCTAATCTACCTCCTCGTAGACACATTCGTTCTACGATACACAGAAGAAACACGCAAAAGAAATGTACAGAGAAATCGAAGTGTATTCAGAGCTAGGTAAAATAGTATTTCAAATAGCGCACAGATATTTTATTTGTTGTAAAAATATATTGAGATAATATTTCAAACAGTATTTCATTTGAGAAACACTGAAAATATTTGCGACGCTGTTCGGAACATTTCATCTATTTAAATCAGCTTCGTCGAATCAAATGTTTCCTATTTTACTAAATTATATATAACATACCGTTCCAAATATTTCCTCTGTAAACATCACCCGGCTCCGAGTGTATCTACAGGGTGTCCTAAAATTATGGTACCTCCAGAAAATGAGAGATTCCCGAGTTCATTTGAAGTAACATTTTCCTCAGCGAAAATGCAATCCGCGGCTTCGTTTGTGAGTTATTATCGAAAAACAGTGACCAATGAGATGCGCGATCAGCTGGCGCGAGACGGCCGAGCCAATGAGCGGTCTTCGTGCGCTCGTGGGCGTCGCGCCGGCCGTCTGACGCAGCGGCAGTGGTCACGAGGGCGGGGCGTCAGCCGTACGCGATCTCTCATTGGCCAGTGTTTATCGTTAATAACTCGTTAACGATGCCTCGTGGAAAATTCTTGTAAAGGAAAAAGTTGCTTCAAATCACCTCGGGAACCCCTTACTTCCTGGAAGTACCGTAATTTTGGGCCACGCTGTACATCTGCAGGAAGCTTCGTCCCTTCTCGAAGATCCAACGAAATCGGTCCAATTAGAAAAACCTGTTTTCAAAGCCGCCCGAACCCGGAGACCGTTGACGCGGAAGATCGACGCGGACCGTAAATCGAGCGCGGCGTTTCCGGGGCCGATATCGGGTCCGGAAGAGCGGGGTGTCCCGTGGTCCCAGGATCGAGGATCGACGAGTGGAGACGAGGATCTGGCGACCCGCGCGGCGGCGCCAGGTCGCTCCTTGATTCCGGCGAGTGGCCGGAGACGGGGAAACAGAGGGCGGGAGAAGGAGGGGCGGCGGTGTATAGAAGAGGCGAGTCTCGCAGCAGCGAGTCTCGGTGCCGGGAAAGATAAATCGCGTGGGCGGGCCACGGCGAAGAAGCTAACGGGGTAACAGCTACTCGGGAATATAGTTCCCGTGGCACGCCATTCGTAACGCGATATATCACCGGCAGAAAACTTTTGGCGGGGAATCGAATAAAGAAAGAAGGAAAAGGCGCGGGCAAGAAACCGGGCGGAGAGGATCGAGAGCCGAGGTCCTTGGGCGGCGATGAACGGCGTCGTTCGTCGCCGGGACCCACCGCCGCGAAGCGGAAGAGTTATCGGCCGAAATCCGTGGGCCACGCTACGCCTACCCGGAACGCTATACAAACTCGCGCGACTACCTCTGGAAGCTTCTTACATCGCGTTTCTTCTCGCGGCCGAGCACCGGCTAACGAGACCTGTCCTTGTAATCTACGAGCTTTCGACCAAACATTTTCCAAACTGCCCCCTCCTCTTTGCTACTGCTCGCTCATCCCTTGAGCTGTTATCTTTTCGCAGTTACGTCGATGAATCCTTTTTTCTCATTAGCGTGATTAGAAAGTATGAGTAATAACACGTATTAGTATTAGTAATAATACTAATACTATATATATTAATAATACTAATAATATTAATAACACTAATTACTATATAACTAATACTAATACTAATATAAATAATACTAGTAACACTAATATTAAGTAAGTAGGGATTTTTCTCTCTAACGTGATTAGTAAGTATTAGTAATTAAGTATTATAGGGATTTTTCTCTCTAACGTGATTAGTAAGTATGAGTAATTACAAATATTATTATTAGCAATTAAGTATCAGGGATTTTTCACTCTAACGTGATTAGTGAGTGTGAGTAATAATAAGTATCAGTATTAGTAATTAAGTATTAGGGATTGTTCTCTCTAACGTGATTAGTAAGTGTGAGTAATAATAAGTATCAGTATTAGTAATTAAGTATTAGGGATTTTTCTCTCTAACATGATTAGTAAGTATTAGTAATTAAGTATATATATTAGGGATTTTTCTCCCTAACGTGATTAGTAAGTGTGAGTAATAACAAGTATCAGTATTAATAATTAAATATTAGAGATTTTCCTCTCTAACGTAATTAGTAAGTATTAGTAATTACAAGTATTAGTATTAGTAATTAAGTATTAGGGATTTTTCTCTCTAACGTGATTAGTAAGTGTGAGTAATAACAAGTATCAGTATTAGTAATTAAGCATCAGGGATTTTTTTCTCTAACGGGCACAGTAAATTCTCCCTAATTTTCATTCAGCTTGTAAACGAAAAAAGAAGCCTTGCACCTCGCTTTTATAATCGTTGATGAACGGAAACTGTAAAAATGAGCCGCGAGGCTCGAATAATCGTATCTTCTCTTACAAAATTGTCCACTTTCGTTCGCAAGCTGAAGGAAAATTGGAGAGAATTTACTGTACCGCGAAGACGTCTTCGAGCTCTTAGCCGCGGACGACGTGTACACACGACACAGGGAAACGGCAATTTTACGTGTTGCAACAAAAATACGTCCTCCTGCGATTTAGGTCGAAATGCTCGCGAAACGTGTTCATATATTTCGCGCATTTTAGAATAATTCTGGGACAACTTGGCGAAAGAAACCGCGCCCATTTGATCGATAAAAACGCGAGCAAAATTTATGTTGAAGATAAAAGTTAGAGACTGAAGAAATAAAAGATTCAGAAGATAAAGAGTAAAATTAAATTAATGTGAAATTATGCGAACTGTCGACAATTTTATTAAACTGACAATGAATTAAGTGAGAATAATTTAAGTAACAGTAAATCGAGTAATAGCGAATCAACTGATAAGAAAGGAAATGATAAGAAATTAGCTAATAAGAAATTGAGTAACGGTAAATTAAATAACAACGAATTAAGTGACGGTAAATCAAGTAATAAGGAATAAACTAATAATAAATCAAGTAACGCTAAATTAAATAACAATGAATGAAGTGACGGCAAATCAAGGGGCGATAAATGAAGTAACAATAAAATTGAATAATAACAAACGACATAATAATAAAGTAAAGTAATAAATCCTCTTACAGACGTACAAAATCTGCAGTCTATTTGTAAGCTCGAAACGGATAAAACTGCACAATGTAGCAGCCATTGTGAACGCCGCCGGGCGTCGGGTTTTTTCTTTTGAAAAGCAAGTTATAGTTTACTGGCTCATAAGTCAGTTTGTCACCGCGTCCGTACAGCGCTGAGATGATAAGTTGGCTGGGGGACAGTACAGAGGCAACAGGGGGTGTGTACCAGTTCGCCGCTCGGTTCGCCTGACTTCTCCTTTTACACTTTTGCACGGCCCGGCGCGTTCCCCCTTTGTCACGCAATCCGATTTGTAAATGCAACTGTTCCGTGGAAAGCGCGTGCGACGCGGAACGGCGCTGCTCGAGGATATTAGGACACCGGTGATATTAGACGCCAATCGAACCACGTGTTCCTTTGATTAATCAATTCGTCGTTCCGGGAACTCTTGTTTAACTCTGCTCCGGATGCGATAGTTGTGCCATCGGTGTCGCCCGTTCCCCAGGTTCAAATACGTACCGTATTTCTGTTGTTTGAGACAGGCGAGTAATACGGTGATTAACGCGGCGACGAAATTAGAGACGTTTCGTTGCTGCAACGAGGGCTTGTTGCGCCACGTGTTATGCACCCCTTCGAGTTCAACGCACAATTTAATTCTATAATTGTATTCATTTATTTTTACACGTAACTTCTGCTCTGTATTCATCTTTGGGTGCAATAATTTATTCGGGTTAAATTTTATTCGAAGAAAATTTTAATAAATATTGTCGAATAAATATTCGATCAAGCACAAATTTGGATTCGAATAAGAATTTAATTCGTATGGGAATTCATACGGTACATAATTGATTCGAATAAAACGATTTATTTGTTCCATTATTCGAATTATTTGAATTATTCGAATTATTCAAATTATTCGAATCATTCAAATTATTCAAATTATTCGAACGAACAACTATTTGAACAAACAATCGTCTGACTAAAGAATTATTCGAACAAACACTCGTTCGACTGAAGAATTATTCGAACAAACAACAACTCGAACAAACGATCCTTCGACTAAAGAATTATTCGAACAAACAATCCTTCGACTAAAGAATTATTCGAACAAACAACAACTCGAACAAACAATCCTTCGACTAAAGAATTATTCGAACAAACAACCGTTTAAACAAAGAATCGTTCGAATGAACAGATCAAACGAATTCACGACGAATAAAGAACTCGAATAGCACTGTTCGATTAAAAGGAACAACAACAATAATAATGATCGATCCTAAGCAACAACTCTGCTCCAAGCAATTCGTCGTACCGCAAATGAAATATCTATCGCCGCAGAAAAACTGCATGCGCTCGAACCCGGCGAGAAACCGTGAAACGAGCCCCCGGCAACTAATACACGACCGCGAGCAACAGCATTAAATCCTCGTTGCAGTAACGTAACGCTTCCTCGGTAGCCCATCCACCAGCATATGTCCAAGGCATTACGACGACCATAAACATCGTAGGAAGCGTGCGGCACGGCACAGAGCATCGCAAGAATTGTTTCCGCAACGGATCCGCTCGCAGCCAGCCGCGCAGTCCATCTTCTTCAGAGCATCAGCGCGTTAGCTGCCGCGAAACGGTCGTCCATTACGTCTTTCCTCGGGCCAAGAAAAAAAGAAAAGCCCGGGATGGTAATATTTTTGTTGGTGGAAACCGAGCAAGCAAGCTTTTCCGCGGCGTTAAAAGCGCATCGGGAGACAGAGATAAGCGGAGCTTGACGCGGAAACAGCGGCGACAGTCGCCTCTTCGTTCTCTCTCTCTCTCTCTCTCTCTCTCTCTCTCTCTCCTTTTCTCTCTCTCGCTCTCTGAACCGGATGTCTGAAACGAGCCGACGTGTAAATGCAATTTTCTGAATAAGAACCAGCCAAACGAGCTCCCGGCCGCTTTTCACCTGTCCTCCCTGTTGTGTATGCATGCTCGAAGATGTACACCGGAGTGTGTCGTTAGCGCTCGTCTTGGGCATCGCGGTCGAACGGGGAACGGGCCGAGCAAGAAGGCACAATGGGTAATCGCACAATGGGGCTCAATTGGTCGACGACTATAGGATAGCTGGTGCAGCGCGCAACCAGGAAGACCCGCATAAAAAGGACAATGGGCGATGCCGGCGGGGAGAGCGAAAAAAAGAACGAACCGGGAGACGGCGCACGAGCTGAAAATTAACAGAACCGAGTGCTTACTCCTCTCCGCGTCGAATCTGCCCGGGAAGAAAAAATCCCGAGATTCTGGCGTTTATTGTTGCCTAATTTCTCTGTTTCGCTGCGGAATACATTGTATGATACGACGCGGGCTCGAATTTAACTGTGATTTAACTTTTAGAAGGATGCGTTTTACTCGGTCGAATTTTAATCTTCGAATTATTTCTAGCTCTGATGCGACGGTGTTAATGTGAAATGGCATTTTTTTTTCATTGGTTCAGTGTTTCCACTGTTTTCATATTTAGATACTCGGTTTTGCCGTGCGTGCGTACAATGCGCGAGCGGGTTTTAATAAATGGAAAACTTTTCTCGAGATAATAATTTTCGCATGATTTTGTAAGTTTCGGCGCACGATAAATTTGAGAAACGATATCAAAAGCACCGAAAGTTATGAACAGGAAACAGATTCCGAATATTCTTCGATAACATTAAATGCATGTTTCAATAAATAATTGTTTGAAATAATATTTATTTAAGATATTACTTATTGTTTTTATTTTAAAACGATCTTATCTTATACTTCAATCGAATAAATGATTTTTAAACAAGTCTCGATTTCCAATGCTCGACACAAATGAAGTAATAAACAATTCCGTAGGAAATATTTGAACGAAATTAATTAATTGATTGAAAATGATTTCTGCTTCATAAAGTTTGCTTGGAACACATCCATGAATTAAAGTAAATCCATGTATGGAAATATACGTTGCATGGAAATCTGTTTGTAATGGAAACAGAAAATGATTAAGACTGCGTTTACAGAGGTAAATTGTTCATTAATCAATGAACAAGTGAAATATAAATGTACATGAAATAAATTCCAAATAAAGAAATAGTCTAACGAGAAATTATTCGTAGAAATTGTTCGTGCAAAATAGACAAAATGACGTTGTCTTGAAATTCTCCTAATTTCTTTTATTTGGCCTGTTCATTTTTATCATAGATACGTCAAATATTTCAGTATAATTACTTGTCTGTACGGATAAACGAACGGCGGATTATTTGAAACAATATAAATAAATGATACACGTTATTTCGAAGATTATTCCTCAAATAATTTATCGCAACAATGTCCAAGTCTGACTAAAAGCGTGTTAAAGTTTTCATCGAACATATTATGTCGACAGTGATACAATACTGTATGTACAAATGCATACGATATTGCAGTTATATTCAGCCAGAGTTGGACGAAAAGCAATCTGATTAATGAGTAACGATTGTAACTCGTTAGTTATATTTATAATAATTTATAAGCTAGTTGCAACAATTTTTTGTCCAGTTAATATAACACAATTGCACTTTCTGCTCAATTATTATAATTCAGTTATAGTAATTTTTTGTTACATTATTATAGATTAGTTGTAACAGCTTCTGGCCCAATTATTATAAATTAGTTACTACAATTTTTTGCCCAATTGATATAACACAATTGCACTTTTTGCTCAATTATTGTGAATTAGTTATAGTAACTTTTTGTTACATTATTATAGATTAGTTGTAACAACTTTTTGCCTAGTTATTATAAATTAGTTACAACAATTTTTTGCCCAATTGATGTAGCACACTAGCACTTTTTGCCCAATTATTGTGAATTAGTTATAGTAACTTTTTGTTACATTATTATAGATTAGTTGTAACAACTTTTTGTCTAGTTATTATAAATGAGTTACAACAATTTTTTGCCCAATTGATGTAATAGAATTGCACTTTTTGCATCAATTATTATGAATTATTTATAGTAACTTTTTGTTACGTTATGATAAAATTAGTTACAATATCTTTTTGCCGAATTATTATAAATTAGTTACAACAATATTCTGCCCAGTTGATGTAACACAATTGCATTTTTTGCCCAATTATTGCGAATTAGTTATAATAACTTCTTGTTACATTATGCTAAATTAGTTATAATATCCTTTCGCCGAATTATTATAAATTACCTATAACAACATTTTGTCCAATTATTACAAATTGGTTACAATAACATCTTGCCCAATTATTACAAATTAGTTACAATAACCAACGACGTGTAGCTAATCTACAATAATTTATAATAAACGACGAGTCATAGAATAATCGAACACGAAAACGAGGAAAATCCTTCCCGAAAATTTCGAATGATTGAAAAAAATGATACAGGAATGGTTCTGCACGATTCGAATCACCGGGAGCACGAAGAATACAGCTTTCGCAAGAACCGTACGCAATTTGACATTAGAATCTGTTTCCGACAAGTATTTTGTCAGCCGAACGACGCGTCGTCCGGCTCGCGGAGCGCCGGCAACATTCTTGAACGGTCGAGCGGGTCGTTGCCGATAGCTCGCCGATTAAACCAAGATCGGTTCGCGACTGCAGGGTCGCAATTATTGAAGCACCGCTCGCGTGGATATTGCGTTTTTTGCGATCGTAGAACGGTCGCTCGGGTTCTAATGAGAACGTTGTATTACATCGGCGAGAGACCGGGCGAGAGCACCGTCGGGCCGCGCTTTTATAAATTCCCGTCGATCTGACGAGAGTAATAAGCGATCTCCGAGGAACGGCTCGCCGAGAACAAGCCGGGGGAAATCTCTCGAAAATATCCATTTCCCGTTTCTTCCGATGGCGCATCGATCGCCGCCGCCCGAACATTGTCGAACCGTGCGCGAACTACGGAATCCTCGTCCCGGATTTACGCTTCTCGCTGTTTTAAACGCGAACACGGCCGCACCGAATTATTAGACGAATATCGGCCGATTTTTCCGAGGGCGAGTTCGCGATTAAATCGGGGACACGCGGATTTCTCGGTAAGATTGCAGGGACGATGAAATATGGATGTTTGTAACATTATATTTGTAAATTAAAATTAGAAACAATTCTTTCACGCGATGAACGACGATCTTTTAATTTTAATCGAATATGTGCTTACAGTTTGGACGAAAAATTATCATTGAAGCCAATATGCAATTATAGTTTGAATGAAAAATTGACATTATATTCAATATATGTTTCGGCCGAATCGCGGACCGCGGGTCAACGCACGCTCGACTTTCGATGTACGCCGTCTCGCCGTTTTTGTCGAATAAACGGCGAGGCGGCAAGACAATAACACGATCGACGTGCGTTGGCCCGACCGTCAAACGCTCGCCTCGGCCTAATGTATACATGCAGCGTTTTTGCCTTAGGAGGCAATGACCGGCTTTCGACACCTGACGATGCGTCACCTTGAGCATCGGCCAGGTGTCTATATATACTGCCGCAAATGTGATAACGAGAGATTCTCTCCAAGTATCGTTATCGCTTACAGACAAGTTTAATTTAGCGCCCCTTGCGCCTATACGAAGCCGTGCTTCAATTGTTATACTTCTGTCGTAGCCGTGCTACACTGCATACGCCAAACGGAGCCGTGCTCCAAAAGCTTGTAAATCAAAGGACTGTGGAGTCCAAATCAAATAAATCGCGTGTCGTCTCCTCCCGAATTCCGGCGCTTTAATTTTGTGCCGTGCGCAACAATATATATTCAGAGTACAGATTAAAAATGATCGTTATATACAATATAATAATTATACAGCTTGGATTAAAAATTAGTATTATATCCAATATGCAATTATAACTTGAATTAAAAATTAGTATTATATCCAATATGCAATTATAACTTGAATTAAAAATTAGCATTGCATCCAATATGCAATTATAGCTTGAATTGAAAATTAGCATTGTATGCAACATACAATTACAGCTTGAATTAAAAATTAGCATTGCATCCAATATGCAATTAAAGCTTGAATTGAAAATTAGCATTATATCGAGCATACAATTATAGCTTGAATAAAAAATTAGCATTGCATCCAGTATGTAATTAAAGCTTGAATTGAAAATTAGCATTGCATCCAACATACAATTACAGCTTGAATAAAAAATTAGCATTGCATCGGACATACAATTACAGCTCGAATCAAAAATTAGCATTACATCCACTAAAATAATTACAGCAAAAGCTGTTTTCAAGTTCGCCTAAACTAAAAATTAGCATTTCAACGCACACCCTCGCAACCCTCTCGAACCATAGCACGAACAATTCACAATTGTGCAACGATCTATCTAAAATCGCTTAACACGTTCCGTGCCGAGCTTTTTTTACTCGAATCTTCACACTTTGATATTTTACTAAAACTTGATGTATTACGTGCAATTATTAATTCTCGTACACATAACAACGTAACAAGAACTTATCAACGACCATTCTTGCGGTGGAAATTGATTCTTCGGTTCTAAATTTCTTATAAACAATTTGTTCAGTTCACTAAGTAAACATGCAAGCGTGTACCATCGATGGTACACGTGGCACGGAACGTGTTAATGATCACTTCGAACAATGTCTTCGCTTGAATATTTAACTACAATTTAGCCGGTCAACGGCGATGCGCCGCTGTCAGCACGTTGTCGCCACGAAATCGAGATCTTAACACCGAATTTCGAACTCGATGCGCTGCGTCCGCGCGAACCGTGAACGCGCGTAAATTCGGCGAAAAATTGAAATTTAATTTTCGCAGCGTTTATGGCGGGCGCGGCATAGACGACTGCCATGAAACGACGGAATCTAAGCAAGATTACTTTGTTTGCCGGCAGCGTCTGCCGGCTCGGAACGTGACTGTCGTTAGACCGGCTGGGACAAAATTGCTCCGATTCGCGAACATCCCTCTGCCAGTTACAAAGCTGCGCCATTTTTCCCGTGGAGCTTCGTAACGCGAAGATAAATAGTCCATCGGTGCGCAGCCAGTCTGCAGAAAGAGAGAATATCCCGACTTCGCGATTCCGTTCCTCTTTCTCTCTCGGTGTATTCCTCACTCTCTCTCTCTCTCTCTCTCTCTCTCTCTCTCTCTGGTTCTCTCTTTCTCGCTCTCTCGCTCTCTCTCTCTCTCTTTGGCTCTCTCTTTCTCGTTCTATCTATTCATTTCTCCCTCCGGCCGTCCCCCTTCCCCCCTCTATCTGTCTCTTTTCGACCGTTCCGATACAGAAACCCGCGCCTATCTGCAGCAGCGTACGCGTACATATTTCCCGACAAATTCGTCGCTGTTATTTTTCACGCGGCGCAGCGTTCGGCTGTATCACGGCAGCCGGTCGAATCGAATTCAACGGGCGATTTAGTAAAATTAATGGATACAGCCGAAGGCACTCGTGGCGAGGGAGCCCGGGCTTCGATTCCATTTGACGCGACGTCGGGTTGCATCGAAAAATGCGGCCCGATTGTAAATGGTCCTCGATACGCGGCGCGAGGCCCATCTCCCTCTCCCTTCGCTCCCTCTCGCTCTTTCACACGCTTTCTCTCTCTCTCTCTCTCTTTCTCGTTCTCACTCCTATACTCTCGCTCTCTGTATTTATCGTCTTTTAGGAGGATTGATAAAAAATTGATCGAACGATAACCTTTAACGATAACCGATAACGTTCCCGCCGCTCGCGTTTCTTCCGCAAGCCCATCCATCGACAAGATAAACGCGAGTTCTCCGCGGCAAGGAAACCCGACGATTCCGGCCGCCATTTCTCCGGGAGGTTTCTCCGATGTCGGCGGCGTTCTCCGGTATCGTACCGGTCGACCGTGATACCTAATCAAAGCAGAAAGGTTGGTCGACGGGACGGTCAAACGTGCGCCAATTAATGAATTATGCAAGCCGAGCATGGGCCGGCGCGTTAAACGCTGCCGCGCGTCGCGGCTCGGGACCTCGCAAAAACGACTGTTTGAATTAATCGACGGTCCAACGGCGACGGTTCTTCTGCCGATGCCGCCTCCCGGTTCGGGATTTCGGGGCCGGAATCAAATTTTCCGGTTTTATACGGCCGCCTTTTTCCGGCCCGGTTTTATCGGGCAGGTGTCCGGGTGATGGACTTTTAACTTAAGGGAATTGTTAACAAAGTGGACAAACTTTTGATCACTACGGGCGAGACCTGTATTTTTTAAAGTATATATGTATATTATATTTTTCTATATTCTTCATATTTTAGTTGTAAGTATATATAAAATAATTTTTTAAATTATTAATTACGTAAAATAATCGTAAGAAAAATAATAATTTAAAGCCAAAATTAAGTTTAAATTAAAAATATTCATAGATAATATCAGACAGGCGGGCGACTAGGAATAGTTGTGCGGTCGACGCTTTCGCCACTCCTCTTATAAAGTATGTTATATTATAGATATCTCATACTATCGTGGATTAAACAAAATTAAATAGTTTAGAGAGTACGTATAAATACGAGTCTTTAGAATAAAGATCAAGTTTTCCTAATTTTTATGATCAATTTTTGAGGGAAAAAATTTAGTATTGGAAAATTGCAGGGAAAAACAGAGTTTTGAGACAGTAAATGCACTATAAATATTTGTATCTTCTTGCGTGATACGGAATTTGGCAAAGAAGCTTTCGTTGAAATGTTGAAATTGAAATTGAAATCTACTTCCATATGTAATTGTTACATTGCGAATGTTCGTGGAAAATAAAAATTGTCTAAGTAAATTGTAAGAAATAGCAGTTAGATAACAATTCTAAAATCTTTTAACAGCCGTAACAAGTTGAAAATAATGTAACAATATCCTTAAATCCTTCTAATGTCATTTTAGATTCGTATTTAATATTATTATATTATAATATTATATTATATATTTCTGTGACAAATGCATAAGATCCGCAGTATAGCAATCGCTGTCTCAAACACAAGTTTATTTGCCAAATTCTGTATTTCCGTGAAAAGATAAAAATATTTTTAGCCTGTTTACTACTTCAAACATCTATTTTCCACAACGCTGGACAAAAATGATGCGGTTTTGTCATTTCCAATTCATATTCCATTTCCGTCATATTCCATCTAAATTTCTTTACATATTATTCTAAACAAATACTCGAATATTAATAATATAGTTAATATTATAATGAATCAATTATAATATAATATTAATTATTATATATTCATATAATATAATTAACATTAATGATTATAATAAATTATTACCAAAAATTTCTACACCCAGTGTACAATTTATTCTTCACCCACACCTGTACATCTAATTCAATAAAACATGTAACAACATAAATATATAAATAATCCACGATTAAGTAGATTATTCGCTTCGCCATACACCAAATAAATCTCGTCCGAGATTTGAAAGCTGGTAACAAAAGAAAAAGGAAAAAAGGAGAAAGCATCCCCTATCAACGGGACCATCAACGAACCATCGCCCCAGCTGCAGCCAGCATCGCGGATAACCTATCCCCAGATTTATACACGGAGAGCCTCGAATTATACCGCGAAGTCGTTCGAGGAGGGCTCGGAAGAACAACAGAAACGAAAAAGGAAAAATGTAAATCTCGTCGTTGGAGGAGCCTCGTGGAAAAAGTTATTCCCAGGGCCGGAGGCACTGTCGGCGAGTGCCGGGACGATCGCGATGGCGACGACGATGGCGAAGCGAGTAACGACGCCGCTCGCGGCGGGGGTGGATAACGGGGGTTGATTTAAGCTGCCAGACATTAGCACCTCGCTGCCGAGCGGCGGGGGCTGGGGGTGGGGGTGGAGTGTCCCCCCAGTCGGCACGGGAGCATCGCGTTACCCAAGGTGTCCAATCGAGATACCGAGTTTCGGCTGCTATCTCCCCTCTGGCTTTTCCAACCCCTCGGACCACTCGAGGCGACACTTCGCTCCTACACGTTTTCGCACCCTCGCCGCGCCCCGCCGCGCCGAGCCGAGCCGCCCGGCGACCGGGGATCGGAGATCTTGGAAACTCACTTTGGAAACTTGCACATTCATCGGTCTCTCGTACCGGTCGACGGCTACGCGAGCCACCCCCGCCTAACCATATTCGCAGGAGAGGACCGCGGACTTTTAGTTCGGCCTGGAAATTCGTTTTGGACGAAGACTTTCGGGTTTCCGCGTGAACCCGCGACCTCGACGATGCGTTCGTTCGGCCGCACTGTGTGTCGAACGCGCGACGAACGCGGTGGAAAAAGGTTTTATTTATTTATTCGTTTATTTGTATGTAGGGGTGAAAGCTTATTTTTTACAGTAGAGAACGAAAACTGATATTAATTGCGAAATATTGAAAAATTAATATTAAATGATGTTAATTGCAGTCGAAGGAATTCTGAGTCTAAATACGATATAGTTTTTCTAATTTACAGTATTTCCAAATAATTTGGCAAATAATTTTGTTGCATTTTATACGTGTGAAATTGAGTCTTGTCACTGACGCAATGGTTTTCACAGTTTCTTGAAATATCGACAAATTTAATAATGTTTGTGTTATTTTGGAACGTGATGTGACTGAGAGTCAAAGGGTTAGCACAAAGGTCAATACAAAGGGTTAATACAGACGAAGGATCGGCTGTACAGTTTATCGGATTTACAGTTTATGTAAATTCGTTTCGAATCTTACAATATTGGCTGCAAATATGTCTATTTCGTTATTTTGTGTTTGAGATCGGCTATGTTTCACATACTTTTCTATTTTATACAGTTCAAATTCAAATTTTTGACGTATTTTTTCTAGCCTTTTTTGATGCTATGCCATTTATGCAATTGGTATCTTCGTATGCTTGTTTTATTCTATTCTCTTCAACCCTCGCAAGGTAATAGCTTCGTCTTTTTTGAGGGAAGGGGAGGCAGATAATACACATTTTATATATTTTTATATATCTTATGTATTATTATAATATATTGTGTAATATATATTTTGAAGTGGCCAATCTGAAAATCGTTAGAAACTAAAATCATCCCTCATAATTATGTTGATTCTTTAAATGAAATTCTAACCTCAATTCTTATTTTATATTCGATTATTTATATTATTTATGCCAAGAAAGTGATTTAATTGGAATTTACTGCATTGATATAACAAGAATTTATTTATTATAACTATTATAAAATATAAATGTATTATAACTATTTTTTCAGTAATAGAAAATGATATTATCGAATGGAAAAATTAACCTTCGATAAAGTAATGTTACAACAGTATCAGAAAGAATATTACTTGCACCGAGTGTAATCGCCATAATCAGTATAAATTTGTGGTGGCCTGAAAACGCATCGAACAATTGATAAATTGGCGAAAGTATGCACGGATCGCTTCGCATGCTCGTTCGAGCCACAAAAATCTATATTTCCGCCGCGTTCGCCATTTTGCCGTCGCCGAAAGTGAATTTTGGTGACAGTGAAATGACGAATGTGGTATAGGTAGTGATATCGATTAAAGTGGCTGGGAAATTGGCCCTGTGCGGTGGCCCCAAAAGGCGCCGCGCAATCGAAATAATGTAATTAGTGAAATCGAAACTGGTAGAGAGTTCGTCACGGTGATTGCTATTCCAACCCTTTCGCACCGTGCAGATCGCGGAATAATTTATTTCACTCGGATATGCGACAATAATGATTGATTAATTAAATATTATTATAATGATTCATTTTGTAAAGTTAATTAAAGGGTATTGCGATATGTGATTGATCATTGAACCGTTGATTTTTATGCAAGATAAAAATGTCATTATGCAAGTCATTTGTGACAGATCGAAATTAAATCAATATATACTTTGTTGTTTAATAATTTGAGGAAGTGGAAGATAGTGGAACATTGTTCTCGAAGTTTTCACCGGTTCGTTTGCGACATAAATCCACGAAATTGGCAATTTAGTGATCACTGACGCAGTAAACCTGATGAATTGTGCAACGGTATCGATAGTGAGAATCAGTTTGGTGAATCCTTACGTGTTCTGCAGCCATTATCCTGTTCCTAACCACTGCGATCTCAGCTTCTATTGTCTTTCGATCGCCTTAACAGCACACTTACCTGAAAGAAACATATACGCAAACGTTATCGTACTGTGAAGTAGTACATTCATTGTGGTGAAAAATTTATTCTATATATTATTATTAAATTTATAATATTATATTATTCTATAAAATTGTGCCTTGTTTGATTGTTTAAATAAGAACAGAAAACAGCTGTTTGAAGTAATTGATTTCAGACCCTTACGTTCAGCACCGTTGTGAATCAAAATAAAAATATTAATTCAAATAATAAATTATTTCGTTATTTTTGTAGTTCAAGTTTATTTCAAGTCCAAGAGAAACAATGCTGAAAATAATAATGAACGGAAAGATTTCATTTTATGAAAACTTCGTGACAATTTGTTTAAAGCTGAGAGGTGTAAACCACCCCCAAACATTAAATTTATCGTCATGATTATTTCAAACAGTTATTTCAAATAATTATTTCAAAGAATTCTTTCGGAGAATTATTTCACAGAATGATTGCATAGAATTATTTCAGAGAATTATTTCAAAGAACTAATTCAAAGAATTATTTCAAGGAATTATTTCGAAGAATTATTTCATATAGAATTATTTCAGAGAATTATTTCAAAGTATTAATTCAAAGAATTAATTCATAAAATTATTTTCAGTAATCCTAATAAATTATTCCTAACAATCATTTTCAAGAATTAATTCATAAAATTGTTTCTAATAATCATTTCTATGAATTAATTCATAAAATTATTCTTAATAATCATTCCCAAGAATATTAATCCACAAAATTATCTCTAATAATCATTTCTATGAATTCATTCATAAACTTCTTTCTAATAATAATTTCAAATAATTGTAAAATAAAATATCGCGTTATTTGGAATAAAATATTTTAAACAATGTCGTTTCAAATGTGATCAAATCTGCTCTACACCCGGAGTCCGACCATTTTGTCCGGCCCTGGAGAAACTCACAGCCGAAGAAGAATCTGTTCCCGGTGTGTCGCCAACTTATTTTCCGTCGTTTTCCGAGCGAGAAGTTATTTCGCGAGCGTGTACCGAATATTATACGGTGCCCAGGCTTCGATTCCTTGGTAGCAGCGGGTGATTAACCGATTCGCGTGGAATCGCGCGATCGCCGATTAAATGGCCGCGGCGAGCGGAGCCGAGCCGAGCGCGAGTAAGTTATCGCCGCGGTGAAAATTATTCCCGTCGCGGGCTGTCCGTAACGTATTTTTTTTTCCATCGCGGCGCGCTATATTTATTGGCCGACGAGTTGAGCCAGGCCTTGTAAATCCGCCGAAAATCGGGGCCACGTGCTGGAAATGTTTAATGAACACGCAGCTAATAAAGGCGGCTTTTGTTTTCGGGCCGCGGATAATAGGAAATTGGCCGATGCCAGACAATGGGCTGTTATTAAAGCGAAACTTCCTATTCATTGTTGCCGGTACATCGTCCTCGACGTGTTCTCGCCCGTCGGTCACCGGCGATTATTATAAAACCGGGCGAGCAATTTCCGCGATGACGTCTTCTCGACGCACAGCGCTCCGGGAAATGATCATTTCTGGTTCGACTATCCGACGATAGAATTTGGTTTTTTGACGTATCGACAACCTGGAGCTTCGAAACCCAGAATATTAACGATCTCATCATATAACTCAGTGATTTGATACGTTATTATAAAAGCGAAAATATGATATTATGATTAAATGAATTGCTTGATTTACTCGCTGAAAAATATCGAAATGCAAGTTCTTGCTATATTATTTATTTTCTAGCACATGCAGTAAGAATGCTTGGTTTTTAACAATTTAAATTTTAACGCTATTTTCACCGATATTTTGTGTTATACAATTTATCGAATTAATTTTTTCATGACTGTAGCAAAAGTGATTACATAGAAAACAATTTTTATTCAGAATTATTAAAAGATGTCCTTTAAATAGAAATTACTAAAATATATTCTTCAAGAAGAATAATATTGAATGCAAATATTTAAAAGATGTCTTTCAACCCCTTTGGTAATAATACTGTTAAATAGAAATCATTAAAATATAACCTTTAACCCATTTGACAAGAATAGTGTCAAATGGAAATTATTGCAAGATGTCTTTCAACCCCTTTAGTAATAATACTGTTAAATAGAAATAATTAAAATACATCCTTTAACCCCTTCGGTGAAAATAGCATTAAATAGGAATTATTAAAAGACGTCCTCCAACCCCTTTCGTAAAACTGACATAAAATAAAAATGATTAAAAAATGTCTTACAAAATAATACTTAGAAATCTTCACAACGATCAGGCAAAGAAACGCTTCCAACAAAAGTTGCCCAATATTCACTACCCAACAAATTACAATATAAAAAGTACCAAGAAAAGATTTCTTTTACATAGAAAAAGCTGATTAGCTTTTAAATGTTATTACATACGTTTCGCTTGATAATATCCTAGCCGGTGTCGAGACGAATTCAACGCGGTTTGCCACACCACAACCTTAATAAAATAACCTTGACAACAACGCTATAATAATTTAAGCGACCTGAAAGGGAAATTCCCAGGCCGCTGCGCGCCTGGGGAGATTATTGTTTCGGTTATTAATAAACGCCCACGAGCGAGGGGGGCGCAGAATAATTCGAGTGGCCGTGTTCGACTCATTGTTTTCGCGTTTTTCAACGAGCTCCACCCTCGTCTCCAACCCCTTGTTGAGGTCGAGGGTCACGAGAGCGCGACGTCGGGTTACGCGCAGGTATTAAGAGCGGATACAGTCGGGGCCGCAAGTATTCGATCCCCCGGGCAACATCGGGAAAAGATTGTTCGTGTTGTTCGATGCCTCTCAGACACAAAAATTTGTCTAAATTAACCGTATTAATTATACCGTAATTTCAAGCAATTTTTGCGTCAATTCTATTTAATGGAATTGCAGAGAATTCGATGCTTCGATTCTGCATGTAAAGGCGAACAAAAATCGAGAAAAAAAGAAATCTAGGTTATATAGTTATATATTATATATATCTAGGTCTAGAGTTTCGAAGTTGAAATGTCCTCGAGTGCGAAGGGTTAACTCTTAACCCTTGACACCGGTCACGGAATATTAACTTTTTCGTATATTAAATTTTACGCAGAAATTAAGGACGCGCACCGCACAATTTGATCGCAAAATATTTCACAGTTACTTTTCGATTGGTCTCGATTCATTTTTCTGGAACAGAGTCGTCCGAACAGCATTTCAACAGACACTGGACCGCGTGAATCACTGTGAACCGTCGAAATCATTCTGAATGCGACTTGACAGTGCATGCAAATCCGAATCGATTCATAGTATAAATAGATTTCCGAATCTATTATGTACCGCGTGGGTCAAAATTAATATCACTCCATTATTGTTGACTGAGTTTAGCCGAAATTAGTACTGAATGAGCGTTACACGCGTGCATATTAATACATTAACGGATGCACAGCAAGATATAAACAAGATTGGTCAACATTTCACTCTACTGTCGCTCGGTTGCATTTTTACACAAATGTACAACGATTATGAACAAACCGCTATAATTTTTTTTTAGCAGTACAAAATACGAGATCATGAACGAAACGAAATTGTTCAAGTATAGTAAATTCTGCTTAATTTTCTTTGGGCTCGCGAACAAAAATGGACTATTTTAGAAGAGAAGATTTGAAGAAGAAGCCTTGTGCACCTCGCTTTTGTAATTGTTTACATTTGGTAACTATAAAAATGAGCCGCAAAGCTCGAATAATCGTATCTTCTGTTTTATTAGAGAAGACGAAAATGTTGCACATTTGTGAATTGACGCTTTGTTGCGGGGATATATCAACTAAAATAGTAAAATTATTGTTACTAAGTTTCGGTTTTTCAGGCCTTTTTACTTTTGCGCGAGACTGTCTTCAAATTGGCCCGATACTTTGCACAGTTTTATTGTAAATTCTCCTTAATTGTATGTATAATAAAATTTATATTATATATCTAATTATAATATATTAGATATATAATCTATCTATATTATAACATATTAGGTATATAATCTATCTATATTATAATATATTAGATATATAATCTATCTCTATTATAATATATTAGATATATAATATATCTTTTATTATAATATATTAGATATATAATACATATATCTCTTATTACATATATAATTCAGGAAAATTTACAGTAAAACAGTGAAAAGTATCGAGCCAATTTGAAGACAGTCTCGCGCAAAAGTAAAAAGGACCGACTGAAAAACCGAAACTTATAATAAAACATCTAATTGATATCTCTGCATCGAACCGTCAATTCGCAAACATCGTGCAACAATTCCGTCTTCTTTCGGCCGCTGCATTAAGCAGTCGCGTTTCGTCGGCGAAATTCCGGGGCACCCTGTGCACCCAAGAAGGCGCACCCAAGATCGAAGACAGCAAGATCGGGGGCACTTACGGCGCCGACTGTACTCTTGAACCATCCTCGAAGGGATCGCGCGGGGGCACGCGCCCCGGCACGCGTAAAATTTCTGCCCAGTTTCCCTCTCGAAAAAATGAAAAGCGGGGGGTGCTCCACCCTCGAACCGCCGCGGCACTCCGCGGCTGTCTCTCGACTTCGCCGGAACGGAAGACCGCGTAACTACGACTTCGCTTTCCCTTTTCCAGCCAGCCGAACCGTGGAGAACGCGCCGCTTTCTCCGCGCGCGATCCCATCCGGGCGTTCCTCTTCTCGACTTTCGGCGAACGGCGCGGCGCGTCGTCGTCGGCTTAGCCGATTCGTCCGGCCGCGGAACCCGGCATTGAAATTCGCCGGCGATCGGGACGTGATTACACGGCACCACGGGAATATTCGAAACTTCGAGGACGGTTTTCTTCGGCGGAGCCGCGAGTAACGCGGTCTAATTTAAAGTTTTCTCGTTCTTGAATTGATTTCCTGACGTTGCGTTTCCCGACGGTCTCCCGGCGGTCCCCCGACGCCCCCCCCCCTCCTCCTGCGCTCGCCGAGTAATTTAGCTTTCGCGGGGTCTTTTATAAATTCCGCATTTCCGGAACACCGACGCCGGAGCCCCGCAATCCCGAGCAAATCCGACGTCCGCTCGTTTATTTGTTCGCCACACCTGCCGCCGCGCCGCTGCGATCGTCCCTGCTCATCCGCGAATGAAAATTCGAGCTGCGGTCGCATCAAACTTTTAATTCTCGGACAGACGCTACACTCGTCGTCGACGTGGCTGTTATGCGAGCCGTCGCGTTTCACGGGGACGCGTTTCAAGCGTCTATTGGCGTTACTGTTTCGTTTTACTGCACGGCTTTCAACCCTTGCCCTGCTGCTAGCTTCGAATGATTCGCAGGTTTTCGGTTGTAAGTGCATTCGTGCGTCGATTTTGTAATTTCTAATTTTATGGTTTTATAGGTAGTTGAAATTGAAGTGATCTTGAAGCTATTCGTATAAATATATTATAAAATTGTATGGTATAAAATTATGTATAAAATTATTATTCGAATAATTTTACAACCTCGAGGTGAGTGGAGAATTACGCGAATTATTTATTCGAATAATTAGATATAATAATTTAATCGAATAAATAATAGATAGAATAATTTATTCGATTAAGTAGATAGAATAATTTATATTCGAATAAATAGATCGAATAATTTATTCGAATAAGTAGAATAATTTATTCGAACAAATGGACAGGATAATTTGCGAATCTTTATGCAAAATAAAAACGTTCCAACATGATTCTAAGAAACCGAAATTAATAAGCAGCAAATAGTGTAACAATATTATTAAATTCTTCTCGTATCTTCACAATTTTACGTTCGAGCTACTCAATTTTTCCCCAAATGCATCAAATCAGCACAAACAATAAATAATCGTTGTTCGAATAAAATACTCGACAATAAAGAATTCTATCTAACAGTTGTCTTTGATAAACATTTACTCGAAACAATTCGTATGATTTGCATGCAATCGACGCATTATTTTTGTAAAATAATTTTTATTTTGCATAAAAATCCGCGCGGTCTAGTCACAAACAAAATCCGAAACAAAACCTCTAAAAACACACACACACACACACACATATTAACCTAATCCAAAATAACGCGGCAATCGAATCGTTTCCCGCAAAACGAAACAGAAATAGTATCGGGGTCACCGGTGACCCCGTTGTGCACAGGTGCAAAGGGCACGTCGATATCCAGAATCGAGATCGTCGTGTAGCGGGATCGCGAAGCCGCGGCTAAAAGCCCCGGGATGAAATAACAATCACCGGGATTCTCGGGAATTCTTTTGGCCCCGGTCTCTCGGGCTGCCACGGGCTTTCGGGCTCGGATGAGCGACGTGGAAAGACGCCGGGACGGACGGTCTACGTACGGGAGCGAAGTTATTCGAACTCCCTTAGGACGTGCCTCACGGATGAAATATCAAATTTACAGAAGTCTGGGGCCACACTGAAACGCTACGAGCAATATCGAGAAGTTGGTGTCTGCGGGGCCGGGCCGGGCCGCGCCGCGAATGCGATACGAGCCGCGAAACGGATCAAAAGTTTACGGTCGGCTAAATAATTTATATTAAATGGTACACCGGGCCGGGACGCGGATGACGTGCACGCCGCCCGCGAAAGCGTTTATCCGTCCCCGGATAAACCCGGTCGGTTTTTCTTCCGGCCGTTTCTCCCGTCGGTTCTGATTCCCAATTTATTAGTTCCTTTCCTGTCACTTTGCTTCCCGGTGATCTCGCAGCTGTCGCGTTACTCGGGAGATCTTGGCCGAATCGCTTTTGCTGGTGTCTTCTTCGATCAAATTGCTTCGCCCGCGATTGTGAAATTGTTGGGTCGTTTACGGACCTTTAATAAATTGCGATAACTTGATTGCAAGGTCTTTCCCTTTTCAATCATTTTAAAGAGTACCAAATGTAGATGTAACGAGTATTAAATATAAATGTAATTAGTACTAAATATAAATATATAATGAGTACAAAATATAAATATAATGAGTAGTAAATATAAATATTATATAACGACTACTAAATATAAATATAATGAGTAGTAAATATATATTATACAATGACTACTAATTATAAATGTAATGAGTACTAAATATAAATATATAATGAGTACAAAATATAAATATAATGAGTAGTAAATATAAATGTTATATAACGACTACTAAATATAAATATTATATAACGACTACTAAATATAAATATAATGAGTAGTAAATATATATTATACAATGACTACTAAATATAAATATAATGAGTACTAAATATGAATATAATGACTATTAAACATAAATTTAATGAGTAGTAAATATAAATATTATATAATGACTACCAAATATAAATATAACGAGTGGTAAGTATAAATATTATATAATAACTACTAAATATAAGTATAATGAGTACCAAGTATGAATATAATGACTACTAAATATAAATATTACACAATAACTAGTAAATATAAATATAATGAATATAACGACCTCTAAATATAAAAAGAACAACTACTAAATATAAATAATAAATAAACTCCCAAATTCTCCTCACACAATTTTGCCCCCGACATCATCATTTTTGTAAAATACAAAGAGCATATAGCCAACGGTCCATTAATAACAATTAATGTTCCACTGCAATAAAAATATTGTATCAGCCGTGTACGACTGACGTAGCCTACTCGATGCGTTAATTTACGAGCTGCCTTATCGCGAGGCTCAGCCGGAGCTGTCACGGCGGGACTCTAAGGAGTGAAATGGGGGGCCACGTGGACGACTGGATACGGCGATAACCGACCTCTAATCCTAAGCCGTTCAACGTCGCTGATTTCTCAAAACTATGAAGCGAATTAGCAGAACCGCTCCATCTTCTGGCGTATACTTTTGCAAATTTCATGATACACGTGGTCCGCGGTGCAAAACCCGCGGGACACGAAGCCGCGAGCTCTCAGTGTCCATCCATTTATTCTGTTGTACACCGCTGCGGTTTGGGAACGCGGAATAGGTGGCGAAGCCGTGAACTTTTCTTATCGGAACGTGATAAACAACAACGGGTGTTTTTTTTCTTCTTTAATCTTCGCGATCGCGATGCCGCGCTGGTTATGTTTATTCTTTCCCGGACTTGCGGATTTTTTGTCGGTCGAATTTGATTTTGCAAAGCTTGCGCTTCTCGTATGCGACTTTTGGGAAAATGTAGATCGCATGCTTTTGTTCCTTTCTGAAGAATTATTAGTACTAATAACACTATTATTAATACTAATAATACTAATATTTGCTGATAATACAAATTAGTACTAATAATACTATTATTAATACTAATAATACTAATATTTGCTGATAATACAAATTAGTACTAATAATACTAATATAATACTAATTACTACTAATAATAATACTAATATAATACTAATTACTACTACTAATAATACTAATATAATACTAATTACTACTAATAATAATACTAATATAATACTAATTTTCGGTACTAAATAGTACTATTATTAGTACTATTATTATTAGTATCATTATTGTAAGTTTATTTAATTTAACGTTGCTGCATTAACTGCGAGATTGTCAACATTTGAGTATACAATTAAGTATACATAAAGACTAATATTTTAAACTATTAATTCTGTTAATTAACTTTATTCTTCTCCGAACAAGGTGATACAGTTTATGTGTGTCTTCGAATGACTGAGAAATAATAATAAGACACAGAATATGTGTGAAAATAGAACACGAAAATGGACAATTTATGTACGTTATGATCTTTACGGATAATTTATGGACGTTATGATTATTTATGGACAATTAACGGACAGCCTAACGCCTGGTTTTCATAATTGTTACCAATCGACAGCTATAAAAATGAGCCACGATGCCCGAATAATCGTATCACCTCTCCCGAAATTGTCCATATTTCTTTACAAAAGCTGACGGAAAATTAGGAAGAATTTACTGTGCCTCCATTATTAATTAGTCGCCGCGATTTCACGGTGCCGGACACCATCGGTCGTAGAGAAATTCGTTCGGCAACGGAATCGTCTTCGCCGTATCGGCGATTATTTGACGCGACGGCGGCGCGGCGGCGCGGAGTCGCGCGGAAGGGCGCGTCGTTTTCGCGGGATAATTACGTTGGTCATTAAGGCACCATTACGCCGGCGGTGGGCACGAACACCGGCGAGCGTCGACGCGTAAATGTATGTCCGCGGGTGTCCCGGATCTCCCTCGAGTACGTCCGAATTTTCGGCTAACTCGCGGAATTTCAAGTACTCGAGCGGCGCGGCGTCGGCGTCGGCGGCGCGAACCTAATTTACGCGGCTGTCCCCGCGATCCTGTAGTTAAAAAGCAATTCCGGCGTCACACCGCCGGCAATCTGGCAAACAGTGGCAACTTCCGCGAAAACGGATCGCTGCAAATTGTTCGGGACACGGTCGACCCGATTCAGCCGGCTCTGCTTCGCTCGCCTCGCCTCGCCTCGCCTCGTCTCGCGCAGATACCGTGGGAGGAAAGAGGGTGGACCGCGTGCCAGTGGACTCTCCGCTTTGACTGGCTAATAGGGAGCCAGTTACGAAACTACTTTGCAATTGTGATTCTTCACCGGTGAAATTCTTAGCCTATGTTTCAGCTGCCCGCGCTTCTCCCCGCTCCCCCTCTCTCTCGCCCTCTCTCAGTCTACTTCAGCTCGGCATCTCTCGTTTATTTCGCTCCCGTTTCGCACCTCCATCCCTCGTCGTCTTCGTCGGACAGTGACTATGAAACCGCGGAGAGCCGGCAGTCTCCGTTTTTCGAATTTTCTACTCGTCGTGCTTGGAAACTGTTTTAGACAGCGAAGGTATATCTCTGTTCATATGTACATGGAGACTTCCTTTATTAATGACACTTCCTTTATTATTTATGAAATAGTTGTGGAATCATTAGTGAATATCATGATGATTTCTAGATTTATGGTGAATTCTCCCTGACTGATTCTCAGCTTGGAAAGAAAAATGGACAATTTTGGAAGGGGAAGTATGATTATTTATAGTTGTTAATAATTGATAACTATAAGAAAGAGCTGCAAGGCTCGAATAATCGCATCTACATTTCCCAAATTGTACATTTTCGTGTACAAGCTTAGGGTCAATTAGGGAGAATTTATTGTACTTTGTACTGTGTTAGATTGGTATATTTAATATGTTAGAAGTATATTAGTATTTAGTGTATTAGTATATTTAAATATTATACTTTAGTATATTAATATATTATTATTTAGTATTAGTAGTAGTATTTACTATTTAGTATATTTAGTATCAGTATTATATTAGTAGCACACATTTAGTAGTATATTATTATTAGTATTTTAATATATTAATACATTATTATTTAGTATATTAATATATTTAGTATATTAGTACATTTAGTATATTTAGTATATTCAGTATATTTATTATATTTAGTATATTTAGTATACATATTAGTATATTAGTATATTAGTATAATAGATAATATATTTTTATATTTATATATTTAATTTTATTGCATTTCAATTTGTCCATATGTGTGTACTCTATTTAATATTTAACTAATAAGAACAACGAGCGAACTAACAGCGAACAAAACGAGCAAAATTAGGGGATGAAAACACTTTTACCAAATATACGAAAAATTGACAATGTTCAAGCTGCTGTAACTTCGTTAAAAAAGCTCGCAAAGAGGAGAACCTCGGCTCATTTTAAAGAGCGAGGACTCTACTTTCCGACCCTTGCTCCAATTTTATTGTTAGATGCTTTTCTACTCGAATGCGAGACGAAAGTATGAAGGCGCTTTTATTTCACGAACATTCGCGCGTTCGTCGTCTTCGAACGTCTGTAGGGAGCTTAATAAATTTTTTTTCGGATTTCTCCCTGTAACTAGATTAAAGCGGGAGGTCTCCCCTTTACGAGGACCATTCAAAAGTTCATGTACGATTTTTCGTTCCTAAGTTATCGCGCTTCGAATGACAGCTGTGCAGAACTGGAGAAAGATAACTCAAGGTTATGTCGAGATCACTTATTTTATTCCACTGCAAATAATTATAATACTTTTTAGAAGAAATAATTCTCTATTTTATTTCAGAATTCTCTATAAATAGACCGCAATTTTTTTTGCATATCTTCATATTAGGAACAGTTCATTAAAAAAGAGAAAAGACGAGACAAGAGAAAAGATATTTCTACGAAAAGACTGCAATCTTAGACAGCATCTTCCCGCAAAATAACAACATTCTGCACATATTGCAACGAACAGCAGCCACTTTGAAAGCTCTCTCCTCGTTCAACAACTCCATCGACTCCCAAGAAATCCACCAACGTCTTCTAATTCCATTAATCTTCGTCGCGTTTCAAAATCGCAGCCGTAACGCCGTAAACGCGCGAAATCCGCGATCCATTCGTCAATGCGGCGCAACTCGCGATCGCTCCGCGCCGCTGATTTGATTCCGCACTAAAACCGACGAATGTCAAAAAAAAAGAAAGCAGCGGCAAACAGCGCCGAAAATCGCCGGCAAGGACCGTGCAGCAACCGCCGCTCCTCGTCGGAGAGCCTCGACCGTTCCGTTTATTATTTCTCGTTCGTTATTCCTCGGCTCCTCGGCCGTTTCTGTTTCCCTATCCGCGCCCGCCGTTTCATCCGCTCCTCTTTTCATCGGCAAGGAGAGCCCCGTCGCTTTGACTCGGGGGTTTATTAGCGAGCTTTATCCGGCAACTTCCCAATGGTCCGAGGAGTCCCGGAATAAAAGCCTCGTAGCTTCGAAACTTTTGCCGTGCACGTACACAGCCGCGCGTGCACACGTACAGCCGGCGACGGCGGCGACGGGGTGGTCCGGGGGTGGTGGATGGGCGAGCGAGAGGTGGGCACAGATGGTCAAAGCTCGGAAGGAAAGAGGCGGAAGAGGGTAAACCGTGGAGAGAAAGGAGGAGCGGGAGGAGGAGCCGGGAGCGAGCGCAAGGAGCGGAGGCATCGTCCCAGAAACCAGGGGGGAGGACGCGGCCGGGGGGGATGGAGAACTGGATGGCAACTTCAAAGAACCATTCAGAGGTTCTCGAGTCTTTGAAATTTTTCCGTTAAAGGAGCTACAGGCGTCGATCGATTCTTCGGCGGGGCCGGCTCGGGGGTCGACAACAACGACGAAAACGACGGCAGGCTTGCGGCACTGGGAGAACCCGCTCGATATATCCTGGCTTATCAAAACAGCTTCGGCAAAACCCCCGTCCCCGCACCCGCCCCCCTGGCCGTGGTCCGCGCGCGCCCGGTCCTTTGAGGAGCCTCCGTCACGATATGTTAACCACGGATAAAATAGAGAGCCGCCGTGGAAACGCGAATGGAAAGCAACGTTGATACCGGCTGCGGCGGCCGCGTTTGATGGATCCATCAGCTGGTCCAATTTGCGCCGCGTTCCCAAGAACACCGCACCAGAGACGACCCTGTTCTTTGTTACACAAAGTAATTAATAACGTGATCCTACCGCGGCTCGAGGATCGCGATCCCGGGATTCCTGTGTAAGAATCTTCTCTCCTGCTCTCTCTCGCTCTCGCTCTTTCTTTCTCTCTCTCTCTCGCTCGCGCTCTCTCTTTCTCTCTCTCTTCTTTCCCGGCCCCGAAAGTTTCGTCAAAGCGCGCCGCGAACTTGGCCAAACGAAAATACGGATTTAAATTCAACAAGTACCTACGCCCTCGAAATCCGAACTACCGACGCCGAAATCTGGCTCTAGTTTACTGCGGGAACCGTCTTCGACCGCTGTTCGACTTCCACGGGCTTCCCGGTGGTCCGTGTAATTCAAAGTTCGGCGCCGCGCGAGGGAAGAAACATCGCCGCTGTCACAAGACGGGGAGCGTCGAGCGTGAAATTTTCGACGGTCTGAGGATCTTGGCGCGGGTTTCTCCAGGCGAGTGTTTTATTGTTACTCGAGTTGCTCTTGACGAGGCTGATAAGGTCTCGGGAATATCGGTGGTCCCTTTGCCCGGCGTGGAAGTGTTCGGGCGATTTTTTGTAAGTCTTGTGAATTGAATTTTTAATTATTGTCGGTGTTGGTGAATGTAGCGCGTTTTTTCGAATCGGAAAGTCAGCGCGCGATGAAACATTGCAAACTTGATGAGTTCGCAGAGGATTGCGTTAATTTTTGAATAATTACGTAAACATATATTATTGGTGACCTGTCTAGAAGTTGTCACAGTCACCATAATTGGGTTAAGGGTTGAAAAGAGGAATTTCTCTGTAATTGGATCAAACTGTCTAAGATTGTTTGAGATATTAAATATTAAAATATTATATATTAATATTAATTATTACTAAATTGATGTTAGTTATTAAAATAACCATAATTGACTTAAGGGTTGAACATAGTAATTTCTCTGTGGTTGGGCCAAGCCATTTAAGAATGTAGTTATTATTGTATGAGTGTTGTTATTAATTATAGTTATTAAAATATTATATATTAATATTAATTATTATAAAATTCATATCAATTATTAAAATAACCACAATCGAATTAAGGGTTGCGCAGAGTAACTTCTCTGTAATTAGGTCAAGCCATCTGAGATTCTCGAAGATATTAAAAATGCTGGACAATAGCTAAAAGAACATTTGAAAATATTGCAATGAATTGAAACGAAAATAAAAATGAAAGAACTGTTTTTTAACTTTCTATCTAGAATAAAAAATTCGAACATGTTGCAGGCATCGAGGCAACATTCCATTAAATTCATACTAACGTCCACGCCGCTGTGCAGGACTCCCAGCGCACGCGTCACCCGCCCCACTCCTCGCGTGACTTATTTTCCCGTAAACGCTTTCCTCGAGCTTTCCCCGACACGCTTAACCCTTTCATAGACACTGGAAACTATGCTTCCTACCCCCTTTTAGTGCGCACATGGACATCATCTTGAAAATTCATATTATGCCCATGGAAGGGTTAAATAAATGATCTAAACATCGCTGCGCAGTCATTGACATGCGAAAGAGCTCTTAATCTCGGCGAGTAAAATCGCGAGAGTTTCGAGACGCTCGAATCGGTCTGCGATTTCGGTAACGCGATCGGGGCAGCGAGAAAACGGATACGTTATTGATTAAAAGGAGACTCGGCTAGGAAGAAATGGCGGATGCAAAAGGGAAAGACGACTCCGTGGGCGGGCGGCCGGATTGTCGAATGTCGGTCGAAGATGAAAGTAGAGAAGGAACAGAGGGATGGCGGCCAGACGGTAAGACGAAGAAACGCGTCGCTCGACGGAGCGGTGCGGAGCGGAGCTGTGCTGAGAGCGGCGCAAAGCGTGCCAGCCAACAGCTGAGAATAAATTGGAATGTCGTCGAAGACGCGCGCGGTGTTGCAGGAATGGGGTGGCGGGGTGCCGGAGGTGGCTGGTGGGTGGATGAGAGAGAGAACCCATCGGGGGGGATGATGCCGCGGGGAATTGGAACGAAACGGAACGTGGCTCGTTGGCTTTGTCCGTGTTCCGCGCGTTGCTTCCCGCCACGCCTCGCCACTGTATTTTCGCCCGGCCGACTGATTTCTTTTTTTTCTTCTTTTCCCTCCCCCAGTCGCGGTAAAGCCGAGAGAAGAGAGATGTCTCCCCGGGAGTCTGCGACCCTCGGGGGACGTTTAATCGCGAGGAAAAAACCGGCTCGCGAGAATCGCCGAGTAAGCGTCGGCCACGGTGACTCGCGGTAGCTCGTTAATTCCCGATTGCTTTTGCTTAGCCGCGGCGTTAACGAGATTTAGTAGCCCTCGGAGATATCGGCTCGCTGCCGATTGTTAACCCCTTGCCGTGCTTTCACGGGCCGTGGCTCGCGACAGAGATTTCTGGTAATATTCTGTTTTTGGCATGAGTATCTATAATAATTATATCTACATACAAATCTCTCTCTATTCTAATTATACTAATTATATTATATACAAATCACTCTCTAATAATAATAATTATTATTATATATAATATAATATAATAAAATAATATAATAATATAATATAATAATATAATTATTATATATAATAATAATTATTATAATTTTATTTATATATTTATTATTGTATACATTCATATACTTATATAATATTTATTTATTTCTAATTGTTCACATAACCTTAAACGTTTAAATACCGATGACGAGAAATCAGAATTTTCTTCAGACTAAAAAGATATTATTCTATTATAAATAATTTATAGATATTTATTCTAGATATTTTTTATATATAAAATGATGCATCAAAAACCTGAAATAATTTCTGTAATATTTTATGAACAGCAAATTCTAACCTAACTTCAGCAAATAAATAATTAACTGAAATTAAATAAAGGGAAGCATAGAACGCGCCATATATTCGATAAGAATAAAATCAACTATGCTCGAGAACGGACTAAAGCCACAGTAATCGGGTGCCGCACAATAACTGGCGCCGTTGCTCTATTGTGTTTCGGCCCGGCCGGACAATAATGCGTACGGTAATCTCTGCCGGACGAGGAGCTGGATCGGCCGAGTTATCACGAGGCGGCATCAAACTTTCAGACCTTCTCGACCACGGTGAAATATTTACACGGTTGGAACGAGCTCTGGGCTGGCCGATTGGCCTGTTCCAGGACCTGGACCAAGGTCCTGCGGTCCCCCGACCGGCCTCCTAGCCGTGCAATCGAGCTCTCCCTCTCTCTCTCTCTCTCTCTCTCTCTCTCTCTCTCTTTCTCTCTCTCGGCACCAGTTAATTCCAAACTGAGCAGAGAGTTGCGTGAACGTTAATTCCGCGCTCGGGCTGCGAGAATAATGCACGGAGCATACCTGCGGGGAATGCAGGTACACCTTTGTGGTCCGAAGCCGGAGGAGCCGGAGGAGGAGCCGGAGGAGCCGGCCGGGATGGCTGGCGCACAATGCCACCATCGTTGATACGGTCCCGAAACTCCGTTTCAACCTTATTGTCCGTGTAATACTGTGTGTCCACCCCGCCGGCTTCTCGGTGGCCGTCCCTCGTTCGCGACTCTGCACTTGGCATTGCTCCACTTTCCTTGTTTGTCCGACCTCTCACGCACCGACTTGCGGGACGTTTGTGCTGCGACCGGGCGAAACGATGCATTCTTTCACTTGCTTCCGATGCGGATGCGGGAATTGCGAGGGGTCCCTCGGGTGTATAAACAGAGTTCCGCGGAATTGGATTAGTCGGGGAAATATGATCGCGGAGTAGGTGAGTTGTATTGTAATTCGTGTTTCAGATCGTCGTTGAATTGTAATTGCGAAGTAGTTGGATTGTATTGGAATTCGTAATTCAGATTGTTATTGAATTATAGTACACAGAAGTAGTTCGATTATATTGTAACTCGTAATTCAGATCGCCATTGAATTATAATTGCAAAGTACTTCAATTATATTGGAATTCGTAATTCAGATGGTCATGGAATTATAATTGGAAAGTAGTTTTAATTGCATTGGAATTCGGAATTCGGATTACCATTGAATACAATTGCAAAGTAATTCGGAATTCAGATCGCCATTGAATTCAATTACAAAGTAATTCGAGATTGAGATCGCCATTGAATTCAATCAGAAAGTAATTCGGAATTCAGATTACCATTGAATTCAATTGCAAAGTAATTCGTAGTTCAGATCACCATTGAATTCAATTACAAAGTAATTCGTAATTCAGATTACCATTGAATTCAATTACAAAGTAATTCGTAATTCAGATTGACATTGAATTCAATTACAAAGTAATTCGTAGTTCAGATCGCCATTGAATTCAATTACAAAGTAATTCGAGATACAGATCGCCATTGAATTCAATCAGAAAGTAATTCGGAATTCAGATTACCATTGAATTCGATTGCAAAGTAATTCGTAGTTCAGATCACCATTGAATTCAATCACAAAGTAATTCGTAATTCAGATTACCATTGAATTCAATTACAAAGTAATTCGTAATTCAGATTGACATTGAATGCAATTAGAAAATAATTCGTAGTTCAGATCGCCATTGAATTCAATTACAAAGTAATTGGAGATACAGATCGCCATTGAATTCAATCAGAAAGTAATTCGGAATTCAGATTACCATTGAATTCAATTGCAAAGTAATTCGTAGTTCAGATCGCCATTGAATTCAATTACAAAGTAATTCGAGATACAGATCGCCATTGAATTCAATCAGAAAGTAATTCGTAATTCAGCTCGTCATTGAATTTAATCAGAAAGTAATTCGGAATTCAGATTACCATTGAATTCAATTGCAAAGTAATTCGTAATTCAGATCGCCATTGAATTCAATCAGAGAGTAATTCGGAATTCAGATTATTATTCAATTAAATAACAAAAAGTAATTCGAAATTCAAATCGCCTTCGAATTAAAGTACAAAGTAATTCGTAATTCAGATTGCCATTGAATTGAATTATAAAGTACACGTAAAAGTATATACATGCAATAACATCTACATGTACATAAAATAACACCAAGGTCGTCCAACAAACATGCATAATATTAAACTATCTAACGCACACGCGCAATAATTAATCATCTATCCATCCACGACCAAAAAAGACTTTATTATTTCATGATTCGAACCCAACGAAGAATTGCAAATAGAAAAAAAAAGATTTCGAATCAATCAAACGCTTCAAATGATCGATCTGGCCTGAGAACGTCCCAGAAACCTGAAGTATCGTTTCGTATAAATGGAGTTCTTGTCGCGAGTGTCAGGTGCGTGCAGCGTTCCACGGCCGTTCTATCGTTCCAGCGAAACACGGAGGAAGGTGGGGAAGAGGGACGGCTGTCTCATCAATATGCATGAAGGAAGGGAACAATAAAGAGTATTTCCGGTCGGGTGGGAATCGACGAGTCCGCGTAGGTCGTAGAAGAGATTCGAAGAGAGGGGTCGTGGAGGAAGGACGCGGGGTGCGCGACGCGGCAAAATAACGCATAAATCACGAGCGAGCGGGTTTATTAGAACGCGGAAACAAGTAGCGGCGCAGCCGCGGGCGAATTCGGTTGTTAAGATTTCGTACGTCAGCCGAGGCTGAATAATTCAGCCCCGAAAACAAACGATCTTAGGAAGCGGGGCAATATATCGCCCACGAAGGCGGGAGAGACGAGTCCCGTGTACACGTCGCAGCTGGCTGCATTGTGCGCGAAAGTAATCATGCTAATGTATTCTCGCTTGGCTGGATGTCGCGCGGCCTTAGACGGCCGACGCCGGGCGAAGTTTATTCTTAAACACGATTAGCAATCTCGAAGACTCTCCTCTCGGACCGGGCCGGGCCGGGCCGAAAAGAGAGGAAGCAAACCGAGCCCTGCGAAGCACCCTTTAATCTAGCAGCTCGCAAACATCGGATCAACGTTTCACGAACGGCGGGCATCCATTTCGCAGCGCCGTCTTCAGCCCTTGGAAAGCACCAGAAATTTTCAGCCGGCCAACCATGCGTTCGATTTTCCATCTTCCGGTATACGTTTTCGCTTTGAACGAAATGGATTCGCGACGCTCGCAATCAGAAGTCCATTTCATTCGAATTTCGAAACTCGAATTCGACGATTTCGAGCAGATTCCGTTCGTGACCAGTTTGACCCTTTTTGTGTCGTTGAGCCACGCTCGAGGAAAGATTGTTTACCGAATATTTTTTAATGAATAATGGTTTCGTTTCTTATTTCTTCGGTTTCTCTTTGAATTTTCTAATCAGCAGATTTCACGAAATTTTATGTATTTTCTTTAGGGGTTGATTCGCCCTAAAATCAGATCCCTCTTCTTATTGATCAAATGCGTTCCTTTTTTTGTAGACTGTTTCTGTTTACCAGTTCGATTTTCTTAGATCGTTGGAAGAAAATCTTAGAATAACTATTATATTGTTTGCACGTGTAATGGCGGCTCTGTGGTGCCATTAATTTCGAACAATTTAGACATTGTTACATTGCTAAAGACATAAGTATTATCCTAATTATTATACTGCGGATTTTATGCATTTATGGTATGAACGGATAGGCAAAATTTAAAACAATGAAAATATTATCGAGAAATTTAAGGACGTCTATATATTATTTTCGATTTATTGAAATTATTTCAAAAGAGAAGAAATTCCTGTTTGACTCATGTTTGGTGCAATTAATAAACATTATTTTTATTTTGCAGAAAAATTCGCAGTCTACTCGATTATACTGTATACCTATATACTATAAACATATCTATATACATATATATACTATATACATATCTACCTACATAGAACCTAGATTAACCGAATCATTATTCTCAATTAAAATTCTCTACTAAACAGACTACTAATGTACTAACTAATTAATCAACTAAATCCCACCAATGTTTCACACGTAACAGTGCGAAACCAAGTGGATCTTTAACTAAGAATCTAATTCCATTATCCAAACAGAGACATCTCCCGAACTCCTTTAAATACCCTAATTCCCACTGTAATTCATCGCGTCCGCGTCACCTAGCCAAAACCCCTAAAAATTCCGGCAAACAGTAACCGTCGCACGGCTAACCCGATTGCATCAAAGCCGGCAAACTCCTTTTCAAACCATAATTCATCGCTCGCCTGAAACGCTCGAATCCAACACCTTCCCAAGACTGTCGCCTATTCACCGGATCCCGAAAGAACCACTTACAAAGCAAGCTTCGCGAATTAATTAGCACAGAGCGCCTGTGATGCGCCAACCAAAAATCTCCCTTTCAGCCCTGTTCCACCCAACGTCAATGAATACACGCAACGGGAGAGGGAGAGAGAGAGAAAGAAAGAGAAAGAGAGAGGCAGAGAGAGAGAGAGAAAGAGAGAGATTGAGAGAGAAGACAAGCAGGCCCTTGGCTGACGACGTCAAACCACCGGCAAAGAAACGCCCAAAATCAGATTCGCAGACATCCGCGGCGAATCTCTTAGCCGCGTCGAGGCGAGAGAAAGAGAGAGAGAGAGAGAGAGAGAGAGAGAAAGAGGGAGAGAGAGAAAGAGAGAGAGAAAGAAAGGGAGACAGACAGACATAGAGAGGCAGAGAGAGGAAAAGAGAGACAGGAAAAGCTTCGTGGGTTGACCGAAGAGATCTACAGTAATGTCTCTCTAATTGACGCCCAGATTGACCACAAAAATGGACAATTTGGGAAGCGGAGATACGATTATTCGAGCCTTGCGGTTTATTTTTATAGTTATAAATTGTCCACAATTATAAAAACAAGCAAAGGCAAAGAATTTTTGAAAAGGCAAACAATTTGCCGCACGGCAAAGAATAATCGTATCTCCTCTTCCCGAATTATCCATTTTAGTGGACAATCTGAGCGTCAGTAAGGGAGACATCACTGTAGTCGACAGAGAGAGAGAGAGAGAGAGAGAGAGAGAGAGAGAGAGAGGAGAGAGAGTAAAAGTGAGAGAAACAGAGAGAGACAGAGAGAGAGAGAGAGAGAGAGAGAAGAAACAGAGAGAAAGAGAGAGAGGAGAGAGAGTAAAAGTGAGAGAAAGAGAGAGAGGAGAGAGAGAGTAAAAGTCAGAGAAACAGAGAGAGAGAGAGACAGAGAGAGAGAGACAGAGAGAGAGAGAAAGAGGAAGAAAAAGAGAAAGAGAGAGAGCAAGAGACAGGGAGAGATAGTGTGAGAGAGAGAGAGAGAAAGAGAAAGAGAGGGAGGCAGAGAGTGAGACAGAGAGAGAGAGAGAGAGAGAGAGAGACAGAGAAAAAAAGAGAGAGAAAAAAGAGAGAGACAAAGAAGAAGAAAGAGACAGAGCAAGGCAGAGAAAAAGAAAGAGACAGAGAGGGAGAGAAAAAGAGGGAGAGAGAGAGCGTCATGAGAGAGCATCAGCGACGCGCGTACAAATATGTAGAAAAATGGGCCACCTTTTCGAGCTCCGTGGGTGGACCGACGGGGAGTAGTCGAGAGAGAGAGAGAGAGAGAGAGAAAGAGAGAGAGAGTAGAAAAAAAAGAAAGAGAGAGAGAGAGGGGCGGTTTTTAAAAAGGATCCGCGTAAAAGAGGCGAGCGCGGTAACGAGCATCGCGGCCGTGGAACACGCGTAATCTCGCATTCGGTTCTTCGCGGTCGTTGTTGTTGTCAACGCGGCGCAAAGCCCGGGCATCAATGGACCCCGGCGAGAGAAGGCAGGGACAAGAATCTGGGACAGGTGGATTTCCATGCGGTGCTTTCAGCGGCGTCGCTCGCCGGATTCCCTGGCCTTCCGTCGCCTCTTTAATTTCTTTCCCGTGAAACGAATCCCGGCCGGCGACGGATGCACACGCTGTCGCGTCCAAAGTCCCGAAAGCCAGCGCGGATAATGCCGGGCGAAGAGGGACGCCGAGAGCCAGGCGCCGCGTCTTAAACGCGGTTAACGCCGCGTTGCGCGTCGACTCGCGCGATCCGCGAGCCGAGCCGAGCGAACAGCCCGCGCGAAAGCGACCGCGAAAACGACGCGAATGCGGCAACCAACGCAGACCCTTGCAGACGGGAGAACGGGACAAGCTGCACGCTGCTCTCCTCGTCCAGGAGTAATTTCTGGCGCGAACTCAATTTTTCGACATTCGCATTTGTGCATTTGTTTGGCTCGCGAACGAGCACCCTTTGAAACGCCCAGGCTCGAGGTGCTACATCTTTCAGATTACTTTCCGGGAAGATGTACATTATAGTTTACGAAGGAACAGCTGTTCTTAACCCTCGCGCAATGCTTCTTCTTTATTTTCTTTTTTCTGTGGCTGAGTCGATTGACACGGTTTTTGTAATTTTTCGTTTCCTTTTTAATACTCGTGCTTTTTTTGGCTATTCTAATTTTATTTTTTTTCTGTTGTTTTAACGAGTGCATATTGTATTATTCTTTATTATTTTTTGTATTGTTGTATTGTTTAATTATCTTGATCATTTATCTTTTCTTTTATGGTATATTTTTATATATATTTCGTTACTACTTTTCTTTTTCCTCTCTTTCTTTTTTCTGTGATATGTCTTAGTTATTTAACATCGACATAAGCATGTTTCAATCACTGTACGAAAAATATAAAGTTTAGTATACTGTAAATTTCAACAAGATTTTTAAATGAATGCTGTTTCCAACAGAAGATCAGTGGTATTAAATTTTCTCTCGATTGATATAATCAATTTCAGTAATTTTAATAGAATACATTTCAGTAATTTTAGTAGAATACATTTCAGTAATTTCTATATAATAAATTTCAGTAATTTTAATCTACTAAATTTCTGTAATTTTAATTTACCAACTTTCAGTAATTTTAACATACCAACTTTCAATAATTTTAATATAATACATTTCAGTAATTTGAATGTAATAACTTTCAATAATTTCAATATAACAAATTCGAGTAATTTCAAGGAACGAAATATTTGTTGTAAATAATTGAAGTTATTTCGATGCTATTAATATTAAGAAAAGTCAGTAATGATGAAAAGGTATAAGACATGGGCAGACAGGCGAAAAAGAGAGAAGAAGTACGAGATTGAAGAAAGAGTGAGGAACGACACAGAAAGAGAAAGAGAAAGAGAGAGAGAGAGAGAGAGAGAGAGAGAGAGACGAAAGCGTGCGTTCCAGATTTCTAAAGGCGTTCAATGATATTCCCGAAGAGAAGGAACGAAGGAGAGCTCCGGATGGCCGCAATGAAGTTGGATTTAGCTGCAGGCTGCACGGCGAACCGGGTCGCAGAGAGCTCGAAGACGTGCTTGTGTGCTGCCGCCTCTCATTTTCTCGGCCTCTGCGATTCTTCCTTTCTCTCTCTTTCTCCATCCGTCGTCTCTCTTTCCACCGTTCCACCTTTCTCCAGTCTAGCCATTGCTGCATGCTACCATTGTCGCACAGGTGTCTTTGTCTTGCCGTGATACGCGCGTGTTCTAGCCGCTGATCATGCCGGCACACTCCCTGTATACCAGACAGTCGAAACTTCCTCTATGGGGGTGCGTTTCCGTGCGTTCCTGTGCGTCCGATTTAACAGGCTCGCCGGTCGCGTTCCGTGTGATCGCTAGACTACGAATTTTATGCATTTTTATGGCGATAATATTATTATGTTGTATGCTTATTAATATTATGTGCATGATATAATATTATATGCATATTAATATTGTATACATAATATAATGTTATATGCATATTAATATATATGCATATATATAATGTTATATGCATATTAATATATATGCATATATATAAATAATATAATAATAAATTATATAATATATATGCATATTATGCATACATATTAATATGCATATAACATTATATTATGTATATAATATTAATATTATGATATATCATATTATATTATGATATATCATATTATATTATATTATAATATTATGCATAATATAATATTATATGCAACTTATTAAAATGATTAGGAAAGACATTCTTTAGAAACGAGATTAAAAGTGGAGAGACTTTTTAGGAACAAGATTAAAAGTGGGAAGACATTTCTTAGAAATAAGATTAAAAGAGGAAAGACATTTTTTAGAAACAAGATGAAAAATGGAGACAGTTTTTAGAAACAAGATTAAAAGTGGAAAAACATTTTTATCCGATTTAAGTTTCTTACAATTACCTTGTAATATTTTTATTTTTCATGAAAATCTACAGTTTCTCGATCACGCATAGGGTAGATTTCAATCGTTTGCATTTCAGGGGGCTTTTTGCGAGAAGTTAGGAATTTCATGACGGTTTTAAAGAAAAATAAAATATAAAATCGTGGAGAATAATTTGCTAATATTGTGACACTGTTTTCGACTCATTAAAATTATCGAAAGGAACAATATGTTGCTCTTTATGTCTTATTCTTTACAGTCAACTCGGACAAGTTTTATTTTGCATACAGATTCGCAGTTTAGATATTGGCATGACCTCTTCAATTATTATGTAACTGTATAAATGTAATAAGACAGAGAAATATAAAAGAAAATTATTAGATAAAGATCCAAAGATATATCAAAGTAAATTATTAGCTAAAGATTCAAAAATATACAAAAGTAAATTATTAGATAAAGATTCAAGAGGATGTATAAAAGTAAATTATTAGATAAAGATCCAAAGATATATAAAAATAAATTATTAGATAAAGCTTCAAGGATATATAAAAATAAATTATTAGTTAAAGATCCAAAGATATACAAAAGTGAATTATTCGATAAAGCTTCGAGGACATATAAAAATAAATTATTAGACAAAGACCCAAAAAGATATACAAAAGTAAATTACTACATAAAAATTCAAAAATATACAAGACTAAATTACTAAATAAAGCTCCAAAAATATCCAAAAGTAAATTACCAGACAAAACTCCAAACGCATTCAGCGACGGTTGAAAATTCTCCGGTAAAATCACAACCACGAAGTACCCCAAAAAATCATCCCCCTTGCAGATCAAAGGTACGCCGAAACCCTTTCACCTCCAATATCCAATACAACCCGATCAACCCTTTCCTTCCCACAGCAGCCTCGTTACTTCCTCGATGCTCGGCCAATTCTCTCTCTTCGCGATCAATTTTCTTCGGCCAGCCTCGGCCTTAAACATGCCCGGCCGTCGCCCGGGACACCGTAGTCCGCGTGTCCCAGCCGGAGCAGCCAGCTCGCAGACAGAAAATGAATATTTAAATCCCGGACGAGCTGTTCCTTGCCGGCAGCGGGCCATCGGTATCGGTGAAAACGGAGAGAGATCGTCGCTAACACGACGATGTTCCGTCCGAATTCCCCGATAATTATTCTATCGCGGCTATTCATGGACGGACCCCGGCGCGATCACCGATGCAAATTTCGGGGATTCGGGACGAGGATCGATCTACAGGGGCGACCCGATTGCGGGCCGTTCCTGACGGCGACAGCGAGCCGGACCGGGCCGGACCGGGTCGGGCCGGGTCGGGCCGCGGCCGCTATGACTCGTGAGAGCCGCCGATTGGCCGGTCACGTAGTACGAACGTTAATTACGCTTCGGTCCTCGACTAAGAGGGAACTTTGTTCCCGCGGGATTAGACCCCGGCGAATTCCGGAATCATGCGGCGGTTCCAGCGGTGTTAACATCGGGACGCCGGATACATACAGATCAGCCGGGACACGCCGGCTCGTTGCATCTCCCGTGTCGTCCCTTCTTTCGAGGTCAGTTAAAGGTCGATCCCGTGGGATACTCGCGGACCGTAATCCTCCCCTCCCCTCCCCCCGGTTTCCCACCCGTTGCCATTCGCCGTCCGCGCGCAGCTTTTAACCGCCTAATCGGCGAGCTCGGCTAATCGAAATTTCTTACCGGAAGCCGAGGAAATCCCGGCGAGACCGGCGAACGTAGACGCTCTGTTAACGCGTTCTTACGGGCAACGAGCCGCGGTCCGTGGGGCCGAGTCGACGCGAATCGAATGTAAGAGAGAGAGGAAATAACCGGATAAACATGGCGAAAGTGGCCGCGAAGACGAATCGAACTTCTTCGGCTGGTTTTTGCGTAAAGGGGTGAACGCGGTTTACGGTTGCGGCTCTCTGTCTCCCTTGGAGATTTCGACAGAAAATTGTGAAAAAAATCGGGAGCTTTCTGTACCCTTAGGTACACGTCTGAGAATTTTTTCAGATTTTTCGATTTGCAAAAGCGATTTTGAAAAAATAGGAAAGTGTTTAAATCGCCGATTTTCGAGAAATCAGAAAATATTTTAATTGCCGACTTTTATGTTGAGATTGTCAAGTGATTATTGTTATATTTTCACAGCTTTTGCCTTTCTTTATAGTCAGTGGCGCGTGATTTTGTCAGATTTTTCGAAATGGGGACACGTATTTAAACAAAATTGCAAACTGATTTCTTTGTCGTTAAATGGATTTCTTAAAGTTCAAATTCTTTAAATTCTTTCGAAGTTTGAAGAGACGTTCGCTTCTCTTTCCTTGCATTTAAAACACAAAATTCCAGATGGTCTTCGCAAAAATGTATTAAAAAGTGTCGTGAACCGTACGTTATTATCTCGTTGAAATAAAAAGAAATATCCTCGTTAATTTTCTTACAAACTGAATCTTTTTAACTAATTTCTGCGTCTGCTTAAACAAGATTCTCTTTTCAGGTAAATCGCGATCCTAATTTACAGTTGCAATAACAATCACGTAAAATAACATAGAATAAAAAATAACGTGACATACAATTGATTTATTATCAAATTAATTTCTCGAGTCAATTCATTTCTTAAGTAACATTGTTCACATTTTTCAATCGAATTTTCCCATCGTATCGCAGATAAAATCGTCGTCGCAGCAAATAAAAATAACTGAACATCGCAGTAAATAAAAACACCGTTTCCCGATTACATCGTAGCCAATTTTTTAAAGATCGTTTAACGTCGTTATATTGTCCGAAAGACTCTGGCTAAGAAGAAATTGCTTTCAGCGACGCAGCGGAGTAGTGGATTTAATAGAATATTCTCCATCGCCTCTCCTCTCTCTCTCTCTTTCTCCTCTTTTCCCGCTTTCTGTGTTGATTAGTAGCCTACTTGTTGGTTGATAGCTCACGGCACGTCGAGAAGCAGCGGCGTAGGAGCGAGCAGACCGAGAGGGCGAGAAAGGAAGCGTGCTAATCGCGTCCGGAATGAGAGAAACGGGAACCGGTTAACTGCAATAGATCTCGTTCGACGCGCGAGATTTAATTACCCACGGGTCCTGGTCCTGCAGTTCACAGTTATAAATAATGTACAGGAACAAAGGAACCGAACGGACGGTGGTGAAACGTCGGACGAATTATAGCCACCATAAAGCAGCTGCTCTGCGCCCTTTTGCTATACGACCAACGTTTAACTTTCGATTATACCTTTCTGATATATTGACGCCATCTTGAAGCTGAAGCTCGCGGCTCCAGTCGGTTAAAAAGTGCTTTCGCGATTCCGTGAGAGGAATGCGCAACATGATTCAGACCCACCCCTCTTTATAATAGGTGATATTGTTTCCATGAAACGTGAACTTAAAAACAATAATTGCATTCTCTGTCAGGCTATGCTTGCATTGCAATATTTAAAAATTACATAATATTTATTTATTCATTTGTTCATGCATTTAATTATTTATTTATTTATTCGTTCATTCATTCATTCATTCATTTATTTATTTAGCATCAGCGGACCAAATACTCTTTCAATTTTTCTACGATAATCCGACAGAATAGTAAATGATAATAAATAATAATAATAATAATAATAATAATAGAAACTTAATAAATAATAATAATAAATAATAATACTAAAAATAATATAAACATAAATAATAATAAATAATAATGCTAAAAATAATATAAACATAATAAATAATAGTAAATAATAATGCTAAAAATAATATAAACATAATAAATAATAATAAATAAGAATAAAATAATAATGAAAATGAAAATGAAAATAGTATGATCGCAACAATAATAAGTAAGCGAAACGAAATGTTCGACCTAGCTTCTGATAACATTACAGAGTGGATTTCTCAATTTCTTAATGTTATGAATAAAGAAGTCAGTGTCGTTAGTATAATTGTTAGCCAAAGCGTCGAAATGTTTGCATAAAACATTGTCACATGGATCAGATTGCATTACCGAAATATTCTAAAAATATAAGAGTCTAACGAGCGAAGTGTGCAATGTGTTAAATTCAGAAGAATTCAAGCTGCAGTTAATTAAGGAATTGGATAAAACATTCGCGTGATTGCAGCAGCATATCAAGGCACTAATGTGTGGAACGCTGGAGCACTATTGTAAAATATGGAACGATATAAATGTACAGAGAGATAAGGGAATCGTAAGGCAGCGTATTAAATATGTAACGGTTGAATGCGCGGACCATTATTTCACCGACAAATAAAAGATGATATTCGGTAACTTTAGACGCTTTCAATATTGGATTACTGTCGGATCGCATCGCGTTGCTCTTTCCGTTTCCCTCGGATTACCCGGAGTGCTCCGCGCGAGTTCTTAAAAATATCACACTTCTCGATCATTCATAAAAGAAGTATATTTAAGGTCGACAGATTAACAATATACAGATATTAAATTGTGCGTCGACGTCCTCTTAAAAACTGTGGTAAAATAAAAGCGCGTTCAAAAATGATTTCGATTTCTTTCTGTAAATATAACGAACCGTAATTTTTAAACAGTATTACAAATAGTATGATATTTTTTCTTTAAATAATCGATCTTTCTTTTAATAATTAATCTATGTTTTAATGATTGATCTTTTTCTTTTGATAATTAATCTATGTTTTAATGATTAATCCATCTTTTAATGATTAATCTTTCTTTTGATAATTAATCTATGTTTTAATAATTAATCTATCTTTTAATGATTAACCTATCTTATAATAATTGATCTTTCTTTTAGTAATGAATCTTTCTTTTAATAATTGATCTATCTTTTAATGATTAACCTATCTTATAATAATTGATCTTTCTTTTAGTAATTAATCTTTCTTTTAATAATTAATCTATCTTTTAATGATTAACCTATCTTATAATAATTGATCTTTCTTTTAGTAATTAATCTTTCTTTTAATAATTAATCTATCTTTTAATGATTAATCTTTCTTTTGATAATTAATCTATGTTTTAATGATTAATCTTTCTTTTGATAATTAATCTATCTTTTAATGATTAATCTATCTTTTAATGATTGACCTTCCTTTTAGTAATTAATTTTTCTTTTAATAATTAATCTATCTTATAATAATGAATCTTTCTTTTGATAATTATTCTATCTTTTAACAATTGACCCATCTTTTAATAACGCCACATCAAAAAATAACAATAACCTAACACAGTGATACTTTCCTCAAACGATTGCTCCGTAAAATCGTACCCCGGAAATCAATTACGTCACCACCACCCTCAACAAGTACTTTAAAATTAGTAAAAAATTGCACGCAACGAGAAATGAAATCAATGCATACACAGTTCATTTCTATCGGAATTTATTCGATCGTCCGCCGTAATTTCCGCGGAAGGAAACGCGCGCGGCAATTTTACAGGGTTCCGCCGCGAGAACCGTCTGAAAACATGCAGATCGCAGCCCGAACACTTCTCGGAACGGTATTGCAAGCAAATATGCGCGCGGCATTCGGTAAATACGTAGCCTGAAAACAGCCGACTACAATTTCTATCTAGCGGGTCGCATCGCGCGTAAAATCTAAACATCCAGCATCCGCCGGCGAATGAGACACCCCCGCCGGCTATTTATCTAGCGGCTATTTATCTGTCGGTTACCGTACCATAATGCCCCGCTGCCAGCGTTGATCCGTTACAAGCGCGGGAACATTATCGCGCGAATGTCTGCACAATGCCCGTGCGGAATCGTGCCCCGTCGTAAACTCGGTTTTAGAGGCTCTAATAAAATCGCGGGTTCGATCGACGGGATCCAGCCGGTTAGCGGCGCTTTTAAAAGGTAATTTGCACGCGTGACACGCATCGGCAAGACTCGGCCCGGCGGGTTCGGTTCGACGAAACGGACCCCGCGCCGATCGAGCATCGATTTCTGTCAAATTGCAAAATCGGTGTTATTTGGGGGGCTGCGGCAATTTCTCCCTAATTCGCGCCCAGATCGCGCACGAAAATGGACGATTTGGGGAGAGGAGACACGATTATTCGAGCCTCGCGGCTCGTTTTTTATAGTTGTCGATAGTGTATAATTTATACACGATGAATTTAATTTGTACTATTATTAAACTATGAATACCATTTGCGACAGCTAAGTAGTGGAAATAGTTGTAAATAAAAAGTCGAAATGGTACTATTACTATGTTTTTACGGTTTCTCAGGTCTTTTTTATATGATTAGCCTGTGGATCTGTATGGAAAATAAAATTTGTCGCACTTCCTTGTATTTTATGTTTATTAATTTCAATTGATCCGTTAAAATTCAAAGTTTTAAATGCTTAAACAGTGAAGTATAATTTAGATTAAATGTTAAGTATACTAAGTATATATGTATATATATAATAAATTGTAGATATATCAACCATTATTTAATATTTCTAATATCATAATTCTATTAAATAGAAGTTTCCTTTCAATTTATTTAAATAATCACTTTCGAGAGCTTCTACGGTTTGACCACTTTGGTTCACGGTTCTGAGAATGATTGATTTACAAAGTGTATTCTAAATTAGTTGCATAATTTATTGATGGAATGTTAATCGTTTCTTTTTAATAATAGCGTTCGTATTAAGTGATAAAAGCTTCTTTTAAGCTTTCACGACGGCTCTTCTAAATTTGATTCGAGTCCATTCGAAACACGTATAATTGGTGTCATACTTTGGTATTCCATAATTCGCGGTATTTTTACCTCTCATACTTTCTTTCGTCATTTACACTGTAATTTATACAAATGCCTTTCGAAATCTGCAACCCGATTCGACGAGAATTAGCAGGGAATAGAAACAGCTGCACGCGAGCTGACGCGACCGGGCCAGGGCCGAAAGGTAATTCAATATTAATGCGATATCGTTAACCAAACATTATTAATATTATTATGCAATAATGTAAATCACGCATCTAATCTGCGCTACCGCCAATTTAGACCATTTCTCGTCGCGAAATTGTGTAAGCACCGTTGAAACAATAACAAGTACATATAAAAACAAAACGTCGATGCAAGAAGTCGCATAGTTTCTTTACGAAAAAAATATCAATGAGAACAAAGAAAAAATATGGATAGGACTCTTAAACACTGTGTGCTATATAAATGAAAATATTCGAAGTAAAAATGACTGATCCCGAATTCGTCGTCGACATTATAAAAATATACAAGTAAAGTTCAAATAAATTCGATCTCCCGCGTCGTGGTTATGAAACAATATACAGGGTATCCCAAAAATGTCTCGCAATCCGAAAGTGGCAGGTTCTTCAGGTGATTTGAAGCAACTTTTTCCTTTACAAAAATTTTCTCCGAGGCACCGTTAACGAGTTATTAACGAAAAACAGTGACCAATCAGAGGCGAGCTCAGCTGGCGCGAGGCGACCGAGCCAATGAGCGGAACTGGGCTTCGTGCGCTGATTGGCTGGGCCGCCTCGCGTCAGCCGTACTCGATTCTTATTGGTCACTGTTTTTCATTAATAACTCGTTAACGGTGCCTCGGAGAAAATTTTTGTAAAGGAAAAAGTTGCTTCAAATGATCCGAGGAACCCGCCATTTCCGGATTGCGAGACATTGTTGGGACAACCTGTAGATTGCTCGCTCGCGTTTACAGCTCGTTTACAGCTCGGTAGCGTTGAATTAAACGAACGCAAGTACCGTGACGTAACGACGAACTTCTGAAAAATTCATTACAGAGCATCGAAAGCAGAAGAAGCATGCGACGAAGCACGTCGTCCGTTCGAACCGCGGCGGCGTCTAGACGTCGACGGATCCGTAAAATAAATTCCGCCGTTCGTTGGCCGTGGTAGTAAATTAAGCGGCCATGCTCGATTTAGACGCGAGTTAATTTCCAGCGCGCGACGTCGCGCCGATTTGACGGCGACGATGCGAGCGCGACGTTCCGCGGGACGTGCGAATTGTGCGCGATGGAAATCGCGTGTTTACTCTAAACCGTGAACGCTTTGAAGTCATGAATACGTAACTCCGGCTGCCTCCAGGCACTAGATGTACGAATTAGGCTCGGTTCGAGAAAGCGACGCCGTCAGCAATAACGCCTAATTGCATAATTTATACAGCACAGCGCGCGCGCGCCCCCCATCGCGGCGGTGCGCGCATTCGATACGGGAGTTCTACGAAACGTCGGCTGATAAGAATTCCAGATTTCGTCGTTTCTTCTAGCGCAATTATCCGTCGGGGTTCCTCGACCCCTTTGGCCACTGTTAAATATAGAAATTTATACCGGAACGATCGAAACGCTGGGCCATGTTGCATGCGTTTCAGTGATTTCTGATTTGACGCATATTCGCGTCAAAGGTACATAGGAGTACATTTTTAAAGTGCTTGGAGGCGTCAATGGTAGACAAATAGCGTTGGACTCTATGTGCAGTTTTATGCGAAGCGATATTTAGCTGCGGACATTTTTTAAATTGCATTTTTTAAGTGCAGAATGCAATGGCTGCTGCATTTTTTGCGATCTAAATCCGCGATTTTATTATTTTACCTTGTAAGTCGAATTAATAGTTCGCAAATAAAAAAACAGTCTTTCTCTCAATTTTTAAATGTAATATGAATCTATATGCCTGCTTATAAAATAATAGAAATTTCATTATAAATAATTAATCTTTATTTTCAATAATTAGCCGTAAAATGTTGACAAAATTCTTGTATTCATTTTGCAAGGATTATGTTGAAAGATCAAGTATATTTCATTCGAAACGTAGGAATTTCTTTCTTCCTTTCTTGCTGGAAAAAAATCAGCTTTTACGTGAAGTCTCGTAGTTCAGCATTTTTTTAAAAATAGAATCATTCTCTTCTAAAATGCAAAAGTTAATGAAGCAAAGCAGAACTCACAAAATGACGGGTTTCTAATTTTTTAAATTTTCGATTATTCATATCGTAAAGATACATATGTATACATTTATATTTATTCAGTTTATATGTTATTCACGGCAAATGTTACGATAACATTTTACTTGTTAAAAATCAGAATATATGTCTTATTGTCACTTTTATAAACTAGCTGTTAAAAGCTGTTAAAAGCTGTTAACTAGCTAAAAAACAGCTGTTTTTTGTGCTCCGTAAATCTAGTGTTAAAGTATTCGAGAAAAGTTTATACTTTATACATAATACACTTTATACATAACACAAATATGCATAAATAATTTTCTATAAATACAAATTCGCTTCTTCCTCTACGAACTTATTTTATAATTGAAAAACTACCGGTCATCGCAACGAGAAAGTGAACGGCGCGGCGAAGGGGTGAACGTCGAAGCTCTGAAATCTGCAAACACCGGAAAGAAAGCGTAAACAATCGTCCGGTGATTCTTGCAGCCGAGGAACTACACAGAGTACACAGAAAATTGTAGTAACGACACAGCACCGTGGCCGACGAAAAAAAAGAAAAAAGAAAAAGAAGAAAAGACAGAAAAAAAGAGGATGTTCTTGTGTAATCAGAACCGATCCCCGCCATCGTCGCGGAAGAATTCAATCTCGCGATGGTCTCGCGTTTCGGTCGGCAGCGGCGCGGCGCGGCGACTTCACCCGCGAGTGAAACGGGGAATCGATTTATGCAGACGAAAGTACACTTTCTTCTAGTTTAAGGAAATTTATGAGCCGGATTGTTATGATTCAGGAGACGCCATCAAGAAGTTCCCTGCCGCTCTGGATGTACAAACGGGGGTGCCGGTGTCTCGGTTTTACGGCGTGATCATGCTCCCGGTTCGGCGTGATCAATGTTTCGACGATCTTCGGGAAAATAGTTTTACGGTTGTTCGCGATGCGCCGAACAAGATTCTCCCCGAGATCCCGAAAACTTTTTAATTCCGAATTTGTTGCTACGTAAATGAAGTATACGAGCACCGGTCGTTCACGAAGTCGCTTTTATTACCACGGCCGCAGCCCGGGCCCCTCGTAAACCGAGATTCTTAGACGGCTATACGACACATTTGCCGGCGAACGAGAGACGCAAATGGACGAAACACCGTTTACGGTCATCGCTCTGCGTACAGAAAAATCCATTTATTTATCGCGATACTACCGGAGAACGCGTGGAACCGTTCTTAGTTCGCTCATTTGCTCGCGGCAACAAATTATTGTCGCTCGTAAAGGCTGGCCAACGTGACCAACATGCTGCAACGATATAGTTTTCATTGTATCAAAAATTCACGTAATTACACTAATTACAGAACGATTGTCAGCCATATGTGGCTCGAAACATTGTTTTACATTTAATTCCCCGCCCACTTTCGCCAAGCTCCGCCCACTTACGCTAAGCTCCGCCCGTTTACATTGAGCCACATTAAGCCACATTAAGCCACTTCGATCCGCCGAATCGGGCCCATTTGCTCGCACTAAGCCATCCCCACTACTACTAAGTCCCGCCCACTCCTATTAAATCCCGCCCACGCCAACTAAGTCCCGCCTATCTGAGATAAATACGTTGAGGAACGAACATATATACTCTTTAAAGCAGTATAATTTTGTTTAAGCTGTTCTAAACGATTTGAATATCTTTTTAGATGTTAGACGGACCACTGGCAAAATTTGCTATCATTATAAATAACAAAACAAATGAAAAAAGAACTCCCATGTCTCTTAATTCGTTTAAAAACAGCGTTCCGCAGATCTTGACAATTTATAAGCATACTGAAAAATTCGTCGTATAGTCTATCCTCAAAAAAAAATATTCAGGTCAATTATAGTTCAATTTAAACAAAATTGTACCGCTTTGAACAGCGTCCACTTAAATTCGTCCCCGGCTTTATTTATTCGAAACGACCCGAGCAAAGCCCGACTCTGGCCGAAGCCACGGTGACCGCGGCCCGGTAACAAAACGTTCGTCAAAACCAAAGTAAACCGCATAGTCTGAGCGGATCCGTCGCGCCGCCCATAATTGGATCGTCGGTTCCCATCGACTCGAAGGTATCGGTACGGTTTCCGGCGTCGTGGCGCGCAGATCTCTGAGGAATGGGTGATCGCGAGCTCGCGTGGGAGCGCGACGACGACATGGTAGCTGCGAGACGAGCTGGCAGGGTTTTGCGAGGTTAGAGAGACGGCGGCGGTAAAAGGAAGAGGCATTGCTCGGGACAGCCCGAAGGGGCCGGCTCGGTGATATCTGGGAGGGTCGGAGGGGGCTCGGCGGCGGCGAGCGAGGCGAAGTGGGCGGCCGGAAATGCTCGGGGGGTGGTGTTACAGGTGCCGAGGTGCGAGCGCTCGCGCGGGCAGGCTAACGGCGACGCTCGTCGAACGGAATATAGAGTAGCTGGCGAAGTACGTAGGGTCTGAGGAAGGGTTTGCACGAGAGACCCACAAGTGGCATGCCTCGACAGCGAGCGTGTGTGCTCGCCCCGATACAGCCGGCGCCCCCTGCTCGGCCCGCTCCGGCCCGCCTCGCTCCTTCCCTTCGATTCGCTTCTCCTCCAGCTGTCTATCCGTCTCGGTACTCCGCTCTCTCGGTAAACATTGTAGCATCCTTTGAGCCGATACCGGCGCACGTCGTCCTCCGCGCGCGCAACGTTCCCTCTTTATAGACGTTTTCCGGAGCGGCGTTTACGTGGCCCGGCGGCGAGGGAACGCGGGGCGAAACAAAACGAGGCGAGCTCTGGCGAGAAGCAAGGGGGGGGGGGCACGAGCCACTGGAGAACGCAACGCTGCGTGAAAACTTCTCGAAAGGTCCCGTTCGATTTGGCAGGCTACCCTAAACCGCCGCCCCCGCCCACCGACCAGCCACTCGTTGACGGTTCACCGAGCCCCGACTTCCTCTCACCCTTCGCTACACGACATTTTCTGTGTAGACTTTCATCGATACGGCTCCGTTTCCGTCTCCTTCTCGATTCCACCGTCTGTCTGTCTGTCTGTCTGTGGCTTTTCCTCGGTTTTCTGGTGTGTCTTTTTCCTGGTTCGCCGGTGCGCGATGCTCGTGTCTCTTTCTCGATTTCACGGTGTATTATTCGTGTTTATTGCTTCGGATGTTTGTGAGAAATTAACGTCGAAATTTGTTGCATTTATTTGTTGCATTTAGGAGACAGCTGCTGGATATATACGGTGAATTCTGTCTAATTGACGCTCGGATTGTGCAGAGAAGTGGACAATTTGGGGAGAGGAGACACGATTATTCGAGCCACGCGGCTCGTTTTTATAGTTGCCGATTGCTAATATAGTAATGTCTCTCTAATTGACGCTCAGATTGTCCACAAAAATGGTCAATTTTGGAAGAGGAGATACGATCGTTCGAGTCTTGTGGCTCGTTTTTTATGGTTATCGATGGTCAACAACTATAAAAACGCGCTGCAAGGCTCGAGTAATCGTATCACCTCTTCCCAAATTGTCCATTTTTGTGCACAATCTGAGCGTCAATTAGGGAGACATTACTGTATTTATAAAAACGAGGCTCGAACAATCGGATTTCCTTTCCGCAAATTGTCCACTTTGTCCACAAGCTAAAGAAGAATTAGGGAAAATTTTTTGTACATTTAATTTATCGTAAATGATTTTAATGTGTTAACGATGATACGTCGATGCTGTTCAATTATTTTAATTTCCGTACTGTTCGAAATTGTTCGCGCTTCTTTTTAGCGTAAAATAAAATACGCATACAAAACAGAAGTGGAATAAAAATGTACTTTATCTCTCAATCGTTTCGATAAATCGGAATTGGTGTAACAATGTTCTTAGATCTTGTCTAGTGTCTTCAAGGTTATGTGTTTGGCCTTTATATTTTTTATACTACCCATGAGCCTACAGAGAGCAACCAGGCTTAATTTCGTTAACATTTAGTCAACATTTTCCTACAATATTTTTCCTAAATCGTATAAATGCTAAGCTAAACAGATTAAAAACATTATTTTCTTGCCGCTTCGATTAATTGCAATTTTTGCAGCAATTTTGTATTATTAGACTGCGAATTTTATGTATTTTAGGCAAAATTGTACGGTTACAATTTAAAATGGTAGACGCATTAAAGAAATTAATAAATGTCAACGCTTTATTTTCAATCTATTAATGTTATCTAAGAAAGGAAGAACCTGTTTCAGTTTATATTTCTTGCAATCGATGAAGACAATTTCTATTTTGCGTACAAATCTGCAGTTCGATTGTTGCAAATTGTCGAATAAATCTGTCTCCGGATTTTAAGGAAGTTATTCGGCATGGATGCTATCTTTATTGCTGTCTTCCTGTTTTGAAATGTAGGCCAGCGTTGAAGCAGAATAGTCCATCAGAATACTTAGGACACTTGGAACATTAATAATCAATCCCACATGATTGCTTCAGATGTCCATTAATATTCCAGGCGTTGACTCTTCCCAGATTTTCTCTATTTTCAACCATCCCCCTTTCTAACCTATTGTTATAACTCTGCATTACACCGCGTCACCACAAAACGATGTTACCGTTTAAATGGAACGAGGACGCGTTCGAATCAATAGAAGGTCATTTGGATGTGAAAAGGAACGTAGTCAATGCTATCGGTAAAAATATAACGGGGATCGGGGGATAATAATGGAATATCGCGGCGATTTTATTGTAGCAATAACAGTAAACCTTTGTTTTACAGTCTACGCATAGTCAGGAGATTAACAACCACCGTAAATCATTGCAGATCTAATCGCCACGATCCCGCAGGTTTATTAGGGTGACAGATAGTGCAGATAAAACAAGTTGCGACTCTAATTGCGACGCTCTAGATCTCAATTCCGGTCGTTTTAACAACGTATTCTGTTCGACGTTCAACGTGAAATCTTGTAAAATCGATAAAACGTGTACAAAGAATAATTAATGTCGCATCGTGCAAACTTATTTTCATTTTCAGCATCGTTCGTAACGTAACCTTTTTATTTTTCATGCAAGCAATAATTAAATAATTAAATAATTAAGTCGTTGAAATGATTCTGGTTCTTTTAAAATAATCCGTGTATAATAATAATCTGAACCGCAGATGCGAATGCTAATTTCTGTTTTTAGACCAAATTTCTTCCTACGATTACAAATTCCTGATAAAAAATTACATTTTTAGGATTTAATATGACATTCAAATTTACCAAATATAACTTTTAGCACGAGAATATTTTCTTAATTCATTTTATATACACAGAATTTAATTTCGCTAATGAATTCAATTCAGAGAACATTTTAGTCTGAGAATGTTTTCTCAATTCATTTTACATACACACAATTTAATTGTCTCGATGAATTTAATTCAATATAGATACATTTCGGTACAAGAATATTTTCTATTTATTCATTTTATACACACAGTCCCCGATGAAGGTAGAAATGTGACTAAAAATGTCACGCTAATTCCATTTGTAAAACAAACTGATCGTGCTACGCCTCGCGTGAAATTCCTAAAAATAGAATTCCTAATAATAATCGTAATTAACGTCAACGCGTTCTAATATTCTTCCGTTCGCCGGACGCGCGTCGTCGCGACGAGAGTCTTCTTTTTACTCGGCGCTGGAAAAATTCCGCGACAGACCGCGCGCGATCGAGAGTGTAGACAGGCGATCCTCTCGATCGCGTTTCTCTTTGCCCGCCCGATTCATCCGTTCTCTAACGTAAACGTCATTTTGTCCTTTGACAGAGACCCTCTCCCACCGTGGCTCGTTAAAGGGCGCCCACCCCTTCGGTCTGCCCCCCGCCCCCATCTCTCGAGAGCTTTCGAACACTTTTATCCGGCGAGACGCGGCCGCAATCGTTCCTTTCTCTCGATCCGCGCGGACCTGCGGGATCATAAAACCCGATCGTCGACCACGGAATCAGGCATCCGCGAGAACGACCGGGAATATCGGCGATAATCGACAATCCGTCGTCGCGCCGCCGCCGGCTCTCGTATCACACCTCGAACACCGTTTCATTTATTCACTGAAATTATAGAGCTTGACATGACCTAAAAATACAAGCGATCGCCTCAAGAATCCCGTAATCCCCTTCAATTGCGATATTATGTGTTTATTTAATTATTAATTAACGTGACAGATGCATTTACGAAGCTGTCGTTTATATTCGTAATAGAGGCAGGGTTGATTATGGTAATTTATGTTCTTTTATTCTGGATTAATGTGGAAAAGATATTGTTATGAGGTCGTTATTTATATTTAAACATTTGGCACGTTGTTTAATTGTAGCTATATGCGTCTATTTAATTGCGGATTAATGTGAACGATATATTTGTAACTTTATTATTTACAAGAGATAGAGTCGCTAATTATAATAATATATTATATTATATTATATTATATTATATTATATTATATTATATTATATTATATTATATTATATTATATTATATTATATTATATTATATTATATTATATTATATTATATTATATCATATTATATTATATTCTCTAATTCTCGATTAATATAAAAAATATGTTTACGAGGTCGTCACTTATATTTAAACATATGTCACACTCTCTAATTATAACAATATGCGTCTATTGAATTGTGGATTAATGTGAACGATGTATATATACAACTTTATTATTTTTAACTGTATTATTACAAGAGATAGAGTCGTTAATTATAATAATATATGTTCTTTAATTCTCGATTAATATAAAAAATATGTTTACGAGGTCGTCACTTATATTTAAATATTTGGCACACTTTTCAATTATAGCAATATGCGTTTATTTAATTGCGAATTAATACGAAGGATATATTTATAACGTTATTATTCAGATTCGCACAAGAGACAGACTCTTTAATCACGGTACCACATGTTCTTTAAATCTCGATTAATATAGAACATACATTTACGAGGTCATCGTTTATATCCGCACAACGCAACAAACTCGTCGACCATGCTAACACGTGTTTACTTAATTCCATATGAATATTAAAACTGTATTCATGAAGTCATCAGTTTATACGTACGCACGTGGCGAACCCCTTGATTATATTAATACGTGTTTATTTTACTAGCGGCTGATGCAAAAGATGCGCGGCATTATTTCGTCGAAAATCGAGAAGTTGGCGTAAACGTTAATTGGCGGGTGAAAAAATATTTACGGAACCCGTCAAAATGACGGGGCACTATTTCTTAATTATTTCATTATTATCATTAACTATTACTATTTACTATTTCATAACTATTCATATTTATTTACTATTTACTATCATTATCTACTAATTACTATTTTATTATTACATTATTATTGTTAATTGTTATCCATGTCGTAAAGATACATTTATCTATTCAATTAATATGCTACTTATGGCAAATGTTACAACAACGCATGTTAAAAATCAGAATAATTGTCTTATTCTTAAAAAGCTGTTAAACTAGCTAAAAAACAGCTGCTTTTCTCGTGCTTCGTAAATCTAGCGTTAATAACAATAATGATTATTATCGCTTGAATGAAATTGCCATGAATCCAACGAAAGATTTACGTCACGCAAACCATTTCTATTCCGCGCAGGGAGGCGAACGTCTTGGTTAGAGCGACGAGCGTTTCTCAGCGTGAACATAAAAGCCGATCGTCGGCCACGTAATCAGGCATCCGCGAGAACGACGGCTGGAATATCGACGATAATCGACAACCGATCGGGGCGCGCCGGTTCCTCGCATCGCGCCCCGCCGCGCGCCACCCCCTCGATTTCCTCTGTTCGCTGAAATAAACGCGTTAATTCGTCCCCGTGAACGACGGTTTCCCATCTCCAGTTTACGCTCGAACACACTACCCCGGCTATCTTATGAAATGGTGGCAGTTATCGTTCCGCGAATACTCGATACAACGTTCCAGATCGGCCCGATGGAAAGCGCGCTCCCTCGCCGAACCCCCATTGCCACCGGAACGAGCCGAACGCCATTGCCGCGAAGACGAGGCGAGCCGGGGTACCTTAAACGCGGCGATAAAATTTCGAGGTATTGCTTCGATTGCTCTGCATGCCGGCGACAGGGTATTATTGCGGCGGTTTGGTAATACCTGTCGATATCTATTCCGCGGTTTGATCACCCGTAGACAATTCGCGGCGACGAGCATCTCCGCGAGTATTTATTAGTGGACCACGGATATCTTTTCGCGAAACATGAATTCTCCGCCTCGATCGCAACGAACGGCAGTTGAATTTACGTTTATTTTCGTGCTTAACTGTTTTAATCGGTCGGGGACACGATCGAACAGTATCTTCGATCTACTCATTTTTCTCATAAATGCATTTATTGTATAAATGTTACATAAATATTTATTATACAATAATATTGATAATAATATTATAATATTAATATGTAAATATTATATAAATATTGATAATAATATTATAATATTAATATGTAAATATTATATAAATATTTATAATAATATTATAATATTAATATGTAAATATTATATATAAATATTGATAATAATATTATAATATTAATATGTAAATATTATATAAATATTGATAATAATATTATAATATTAATATGTAAATATTATATAAATATTGATAATAATATTATAATATTAATATGTAAATATTATATAAATATTTATAATAATATTATAATATTAATATGTAAATATTATATATAAATATTGATAATAATATTATAATATTAATATGTAAATATTATATAAATATTGATAATAATATTATAATATTAATATGTAAATATTATATAAATATTGATAATAATATTATAATATTAATATGTAAATATTATATAAATATTTATTATATAAATACTATACAAATATTTAGTATATAATTTTTATTATGTAAATATTATATAAATGTATTATTATCTGTTTATTCTATTTTCATCGTTTTTTTCTGATTTGACCGTTTTCCTTCGTTGAAATATATGCGAAACAGACGCCAAACAAATTTTTACGACGATTAAAATTAGTTGAAATGGGAAAACAATTCAGGAGACTCGTATTGTTTAATATTTTTATTTGAGTGAATAATTGAACCTCAAAGATTTAAGACTGTGAAAATAGCAGGCAATTTATTTCGTATTAAAGTGAGTCCCAAAGTAATGTATAAAAGAATATAATTTTTTTGGTAGACTTGCCACCACCCAATAAGCACTGGACGTCTTAAAAACGTACATTTTACGTGCGTTTTAGGTCTGAACGTCGTACGCCCTAAAATGGACTTCTTTAAGACGTCTTCGAGACGTCTTTGTTCTATCTGGCTATTATCTCTACCATAACAGTTAATAATTGATCTCTTCCAAAATTCTTTAATCCGTCAAAAAGCCGAAAAACGCATCGAAAAATAAAAAATGAGAAAACTCTGAAGTATCACCACTTTATCAAATAACGAAATATTTTATACCCTTTAGCACACACACACAATCTTATCTTTTCGTTACAAATTAATAGAAATTAACTTAGTAGACCAAATTAAAGCCCGAAGAAATGATTCCAAATAGTAGTTCCTCTTAAAAAAAAAAAAATACACATCGTCCGCGAGTATTGTTAAAAGCGCGCAACGAAACGAATGCACACTCGTCTCGAGATTTCTCTCGTAAAAAAAATCCGACATACGAGAAAGAAGAAACCGAGGAAGAAAGTCATCCGCGGACGAAAACAGCCCCCTGATTCGACGATCAACGGAGAAATCGGCGATCCCGCGGATCGTCGTCGCGCATTTGAATTTTCCGTGCGTTCCGGGTAATGAAATTCGCGGCTGATTTACAAGCGCCGCGTAAAAACCGGCCGAGAGCCGGCGAGTCGTCGTCGTCGTCGTCGTCGTCGCCGTCTCATAATACCGGTTCCTCGGCGAGCGTTGCGGGGTGGCAGCGAGGGCGCACGTATTAAATGTTCGACGAGCAAAAATGTCGGCCGGCCGGCCGGCGCGAAGGGAGGAAGATCGTTAAGGTAATAATACAAGAGCGCGGCGTAAAATTGGCCGGCAAAAATTTGCACGTGCCGCGGAGATAACACGGCGCGAGGTCCACGCGGGCTCTGCAATTTGCCGTGAATCGAGAACGCCGTTACTCTTCCCGCCGCGGCCACGGCTGGCTCGTTGTCGAATCGAAAACTCAAGGAGCCGTATTTGCAATGTAAATCGGCCGGCGATTCGCAAACAAAACCGCCGCGCTGCGAGAAACCGTGCTCGGATATCTCTCACCCCGTGGGCTCGCGCGATGAGAATATCAAGCAAACGTATAAATACCCGCGGTCTGCCCCTCCCCCGTCCCATGGCCGAGCGAACCCCGAACTCGTCGAACCGCGATTTTACCTTTAATTGTTCCTATTTGGCCAGCCGAACTTACATCGCCGAAACGCGCGCGGCCCGGAGATCAAGCGATATTCGAATCCCAGCCGCGGCTATTTGCAGCTCTTCCAGGTGGTTCTGAGATTATAAATATTCCCACTCCCCCCCTCCTGCCCCCGCGCTCGATTTCTTCGAAATCTCCGGCGAATTCACTGGAACAGGGTGATCGGATAAAGAGCGCGCCAACCTGTCGATTGAACGTCTCCCGCGCGAGAATTATTCAGAGCTTTCCAGCGACCGCTGATTAGCTTGGTAATTTTGTCTTCGGAAAGTGGGGCGGTGGTGTAGCGGTTTCGAAACGTAGGACATTTAAATTGCAATCGATTTTTAATGGATGTTTGAGTTCGAACAGATTTTCGGTTGGAATAAGGGTAAATTGATTATGATAGATTTTAAATAGAAGCTCGAATTATTATGGACTTTTTGGTAGGAATTAGAGTAAATTAGTTATAATAGATTTTAGATAGAAGTTCGAATTATTATGGACTCTTTGGTAGGAATTAGGGTAAATTGATTATAATAGATTTTAAATAGAAGTTCGTATTATTATATAGATCTTTTTGTATAAATTAGAGTAAATTGATTGTAATAGATTTTAAATAGAAGTACGAATTATTGTATAGATCTTTTCGTATAAATTAGAGTAAATTGATTACAATAGATTTTAAATGGAAGTGCGAATTATTATATAGATATGTTTGTATAAATTAGAGTAAATTAATTACAATAGATTTTAAAGAGAAGTACGAATTATTATATAGATATTTTTGTATAAATTAGAGTAAATTGATTATAATAGATTTTATTTAGAATTCCGAATTATTATGTAGATATTTTTGTATAAATTAGGGTAAATTGATTATAATAAATTTTAAATAGAAGTTCGAATTATTACAAAGATCTTTTTGTATAAATTAGGATAAATTAATTATAATAGATTTTATTTAGAATTCTGAATTATTATGTAGATATTTTTGTATAAATTAGATTGAATTGATTATAATAGGAATTAGGGCAAAAAGAAGATTAACGAGAAAGAAAGTCAAGTCTAGAATATGTAATGAATCTCACCCCTTCTACTTTTCGATATCGAACCAAGCTTATACGAATTTTATGCCGCATTCGTAGTCGCTGCGAAAGCATCGAACGCATCGACGAATGTAATACACGTTCGATATGAAATAAAACAGACTGTTTCCAATCTGAAATAGTTCGGAGTGCTCCGATTATAAGGCAAGCACTTAAATGCAGAACAATCGTTTCCACGTGACCAGATCGCCGCTGCGAGATACTCACGAGAGCGCAACCTTGCTCTCTCTCTCTCTCTCTCTCTCTTTCTCTCTCTCTCGAAACGAGCCTCGTATTGCAGAAATCGTGCGATCCGAACTGGCCTAAAATATCGTAACGGTCGTCGATACCTCGACCGTTATCGGGGATATGGAACGGGCCGTATTAGCGGATCAAAATCAGGGCGAGTAATAACGGGGGGCTCGGAGGGCAGTAATAGAGGGACGTGTAAGTACCTCGGAAAAATGGAAAATCTAAGACGATATCAGTTTAATGTCCAGACCAAATGGCGTCTCGCTCGCCGTTACCTCGGCTCGACCTTTCTCCCTTTTTTCCCTTTTCCACCCTTTTCCTCTCTTTTCCGCCACTTTTCTCTCATTTTCCGCCCTCTGTCTTTTTCTTCCAATTTTCCTATCGCTCTGCCTTTTCCTGCCTCCCCCTCTCTCTCTCTTGCTCTCTCTTGCTCTCTCTTGCTCTCTCTTTCGCTCTTTCTCGCTCTTTTCTCGTACTTCTCTACATAACATAAAGAGGTCGCCCTTTATCCCTTATTTTCTCTCTCTACCTCTCTCTCTCTCTCTCTCTCTCTCTCTCTCTCTCTCTCTCTCTCTCTCTCTTTGTCGCAATCTTCTCCAACATGTCCACTGACAAGCCCGAAGAAATCTGTTCCAGATGCCAGCATCGAAAGAATAAATAAACAAATAATAGTAACTAGAAGCTAATATTAATTACAAAATAATACTAAGCGAAAGCTAATATTAATTAAAAAATAATACTAAGCGAAAGCTAATATTAATTAAAGAATAATACTAAGTAAAATCTAATAAAACGTAAGAACTACTAACAACTACAAACTAGTAATATAAGTAGAAGCTAATGATAAGTTGAAAATAATAATACGTAAAAAGTATAAAAAGAGCACGCGCTCGCAAGGGCGGATTCCGATGGCAGAAGGGGTGGCTGGCGTTATAACAAGACGGTGCACTGCTGCTGGCACCCTTCTCACACCGACTTGCCCGCTGGATAGTTAGGTATTAGTGGGCGTTATGAAACGATTTAATAAACGTGCATAGAGAGCGAGAGAGATAGGGAGAGAGAGAGAGAGAGGGAGAGAGAGAGGGAGGGTGGGAGAAAGACGGAGACGCCGATGGAATCTAATCGAATATATCAGCGCTGAGCCCGGTAACGAGGAACCATTCCATTCCGAATGAATGCGTTCATTTTATGCTTCTTCTTTCCCGCTCTCGGCCTGTCTAGAACACCCTTAAGGAATCCTCTGTATAAGCTCTCGTTTTATGTTCGCTAGGCTCGCTAGGCTCGCGGACTAAGTAGCTCGAGCCTGGTCTGCTGCAAATAGTCACAGGGCCATTTTAGTGTCCCGAATCGTTTCTTTTAGATATTCATTTCATTATAGTTCGCTCTGGTTTGTCGTGGTTTTTTGTAATTTGATGTGGTTTGCTGTAGTTTGTTGTAGCTTGATGTTGCTTGTTGTAGTTTGTTGTAGCTTGTTATAGCTTGTTGTGGTTTGTTGTAGTTTGTTGTAGCTTGTTATAGCTTGTTGTGGTTTGTTGTAGTTTGTTATACTTTATTATAGTTTTTTGTACTTTATTATAGTTTGTTGTACTTTGTTAGAGCTTCTTGTACCTTCCTATAGCTTGTTGTAACTTGTTGTAACTTGTTGTACTTTGATATAGTTTGTTGTACTTTGTTGTACGTTGTTGGACTTTGTAATTTGTAGTTTGCTGTACTTTGTTGTACTTTGTTAGAACAAACTATAGTTTACCGTAGTTTGTTGTACTTCGCTATAATTTGTTGTACTTTGTTGTACGTTGTTGTACTTTGTAATTTGTAGTTTGCTGTACTTTGTTGTACTTTGTTAGAACAAACTATAGTTTACCGTAGTTTGTTGTACTTCGATATAATTTGTTGTAGTTTGTTGTACGTTGTTGTACTTTGTAATTTGTTGTATTTTGTTGTACTTTGTTATACCAAAGTAAAGTTTGTTGTACTTTGATGTAGTTCGTTGTACTTTTTTATAGTTTGTTGTACTTTGTCATAATTTGTTGTAGTTTCTTATAGTTTCTTGTAGTTTCTTGCACATTTTAAGTAATTACAGAGAAGGACTTATTTTATATTTGATAAATTTGCTTTATTAAACATTTCTTAGAAATTCCATCAAGTATTCTAACTATATAGTTATAAGTTTCAAATCAAAATTACTTAAAACCTGTGCAATATATACAGTTTATTCATTTGAACGAACGCCTAATATATTCATTTAATAATCGCATCGCCGATTTCCATCGATTATTTCCTACCAGGAATAGTACAATAATTAAACTACGACTGATCTTAACGCATTTGTGAAAAATAAAGAAATGACTGCATCAAATTACAATCCGTGAAAACATCGTTCAACTCGACAAAATGAATAAAATGACCTGATAAATTGAATAAAATGACCCGATAAATTGAATAAAATGACTCGATAAATTGAATAAAATGACTCGATAAAATTATCAAGGGGGACGCTCGAAACAAATGTTTTTATTCCGCCGCGAGAAACGCATCGTTCGAAACGCAAGCGACGGAACTTACGCACCGACCCGATAACAACGCCAAACAGAACGCAGGCATAATGCACTCCGAAAGTGCTGGGAACCCAGTGACCCGCAGCACGACGACGGATGCGTGTATTAAAATGTAAACACGTTTCCAGGGCACACGACTTGCGGCAGCATGGATGCGTGCTTATTCCGTGTTCCGATAATCGGCCCTTCGGATAATCGAAATTCGGATAATTGGCGTTCCCGATACGCGACATCCGGATAATCGGTGTATTTAGATTCGATATCGGCCGGCAGTAAAAGAGCTCCGCGACCCATTGGACGCCGCGCGTTTCCTCTCGCTCGGCGAACATACGATGGAACGGTCCTTATAGTCATCGGGCTCGAAAATATATATTTTTTTTAGATTTTTCGGCTTTTTTGAAGAATGCGTCATATAATTGTATCATTAACCAAATTTATTCTGTTTATGTTATTAGCAAGGTACATCGTAATTGCAAAAGGTGTATTATTAATTAATACATTAAAATCTAATTAAAATCTAATTTTCGGAAATTAATTTCTTCGCCAGTCGATTATAATTTCCTTAATTTTATTAAGATTCGCAAGGCGTAAGAATGTTGGACAAGTAACGTATGCCACATGAATTTGCTGTACAATTTTTATATTTTACTGAATAAAATAATCATATTAATATAAATAATATAAAAAATATATACATATATTTAATAATAATACGAAACATATAATAAAAATTATAGTAATAATAAAATATAATATGATAATATGATAATAATGAAATATAAAAAATAATATAACAATAATAAAATATAATAAACAATATAATAATAATAAAATATAATAAATAGTAATAAATAATAATAAAATATAATAAATAATAATAAAATAAATAATTATGAAACTCTCGAGATGTTTGCCGCGGCCGTCAAAGTGTTAATAGCGACATTTCGGTCAACTTTGACCCGCAGCCAAAAACGATCGCTCGATCCGGGTCGCCCGATAAAACTGTAAAAAAGAAAGAAGAAAAAAATAGAAAAATCGAAAAAACGAGCAGCACCGTCGTGACATGCACGCGCGAGATGCGCCGCGCACGGATCCAAAGAAGTTTCATAATAATTTAGAAGTTTGGAGACCGGCGAAAGATCTCCGGCGCGTGCAGCATTCGTCTTTATTACCTTCGAAATTCCCTATGATGTTCCACCCCCGGAGTTCCGCCCGGAGACGCGGCGCGATACGCTCCGGGGCTATTGCTCGCTCCGTATAAATAAGAAACGTCGGCGCGGAAAATGCAGGAACATTGCTCGTCTCGACGCGATTCGCGGCGGGTAATTTTTTCTCCCTTTCTGCTTGCCTTTTTTCCTCTTCTTTCTTTTTTTTTTTTGTTGGCGCAGCGCCGCCTCCGCGGATACAACGTTTAAGACGTCCGCTATTGTTATGGTGCGCAGGCCGACTTCAGTCGACGGCGTTTTAGGGAAATTCCGCTCACCGTAGCTTTCCGCTCGAGAAATTACGCCGACTTGCGGCGCTGCGAGAGCCGGGCAACGCTTCTCGCCGATGAAAATAATGAAAATGTTTCATTTCCATCGGTTTCTGCGATATTCCCCGTTGGTTTAACACATTAACGCCGCGATAACGGCCTTAAACGTTCCATAAGTCTCTAGTATTTTTATCTAATCAAATGAAAATGTTCAGTTTTATTTTTGTCGTTCGGAATCATTAGATAGCGGATCTTTACGTGAAATCAAAATTGTCCGCATCATCTGCATAGGAGACAAGACACTTTGATTCTTTCTTTAGCAATTTTTATATGTTCAAAATGATACGTCAACATTTTTAGTTTCTTTGAATTTTTTCATTCTTTCAAATTATACTTAATCATTATTGTCATAAATGCATGAAACCTGTATCTTAATAATTATCGTTGATGAAAGAAATTTTTTGGGGTAGTTACAACTAGGCTGCGGATTTTATGCGTTTACAATAAATATAAACAGACCATATATAAAACGGTAAAAACATTTGAAGAATTTCGCGAATAGCTGTATTTAAAAAGATAATAAATTTCATTTGCAAATGTTATGTTCTTTTACCTCACTCTAAGGGAAGTATTTGATTTTATGCTGTACGTTATTTTAAATATATTTAAAATATAGTTAACAATATTTTACGTTTTACATCGTCAAAATAAAATATTTATCTCAATGCTTTAGCTTTTGATTATCAAAATAAATTATTTTAACGCTCTAGCTTTTAGATAACCAAAATAAATTATTTTAATGGATTGGTATTAGATTGCCAATGTAAGCTATTTTATCTGAATGCTTTAGCTTTAGAGATTTCCAAAATAAACTATTTCATTTTATTGCTTTAGATTTAGATTTCCAAAATAAATTATTTTAATACTTTAGCTATATAGAGATTGCTATAATAAACTATTTATTTCAATGTTTCAGCTTCAGATTGCCAAAATAAACTATTTTATTGCGATGCTTTAGATTTAGATTGCCAAAGTAAACTATTCAATTATACGATTTGCACGATCAAAATAAAGAATTTCTTTCTTTCATTACCTTTGTATTATCAAAATCAAATATTTTATTAACTGAAATTTTACGTCCAATATGAAATACAATTTCATCTGAATTGCGAAGAATCTATATTATCTAATATATTTTCTCCATAAACAATTACCCAATACCGGCGCCAAGTTCTAGCAAGCTAGTTTAGCATGATTCTCCGGCATGAAAATAATTGTCTCCGGCGCGAAAATAATTTTGACGGCTGCTTTCGTTTTCAACTACAAGCGAAAGTTAGCCACCATTCACCGGGCCAGCTTGGAGGAATCGCAGTCTGGTCCACGAAAGTGAAACACAGCCCCTCGGTGGTGTGTTCGCCGGATTCGCCGGCCGCGGCGAGAAAGCTGGGTACGCGCGGCCCGACGTCGGAAGGACGAGGGCGAAGCGATTTATGGCGCCTTAAGACAGCCGGCTACTTTATGACGACCTTAATGTTTGCACCGTAAATTGGCTGGCTTAAGAGACCGAGGCAGCCCGAAAACAGTAAAGTGGTGATCCCCGCGCCGTGACCGGCATCCTCATGTCGCGCGAATAATTTCCCCCTCGAGCCACGGAAAAAATTGCCGAGACAGCGTCGAATAAAGATCCGTCGACGTTCCCGCCGCGCGGCTAAATAACGGCCCTTAAAAGGCACGCGCGGCGAACGGGGACGTGTCTCTGCGAGCCGAGCAACGGGGTGCCACCACCACCCCCGCGCCATTAACGGCCCGAATTTTGGCACGTTCCTTTCGGTTGGATCAATTCTACGCGACGCTGGAATTACGGTTTCCACCTTGGAGGACGGACCGTTTGGAAATTTAATAGGCCGGCGATTGGGGTCGTTCTCGTTCGGCTTTTGATTTAGTTCGCTGCGGGTCCATGCGCCGATTACAATTTTCCTAGGCGATTGGGCGAAACAGGATATAAACGGATATTTTCTCGAGGAGGTTAAAAGAGAAACAGAAATAAAGGAAAAATATTCCAAGGTGAGATTGTGAGAAACAGAATTCGAATAAAAATTTTCCAAGGAGCTTGGAAAATAACAGAATTTAACTGAAAATTTTCCGGGACGGTTGTGACGGGCGGAAATTAAATAAAAATTTTCCAAGACGATTCTGAGAAACAGAAATTAAATATAAATGTTCCAAGATGATTCTGAGAAACAGAATTTCGATAAAAATGTTCCGGGAAGATCGAAAGAAGCAAGAATTAAATAGGAATTTTGCGAGACGATTGGAAGGAACGGAATTTAAATAAAAATTGTCCGAGACGATCGTAAGGAACAGAAATTGAATAAAAATTTTCCAGGACGTTTGAGAGAAACAGAAACAAAATAGAAATGTTCCAAGATGATCGTAGGAAACAGAACTTGAGTAAAAATTTTCCATGGCGATCGGAAAGAACGAAAACAAGAGGAAAATGTTCCAAGATGATATTCCGAGACGCAGAATTTAAATAAAAACTTCCCAAGGTAATCGTGAGAAACAGAAATTGAATAAAAATATTCCGAGACAACCGTAAAGAACAGCAGTTGTTGAATATAAATAAATGATTTCTTTGAAGAATTTTGACACGTTTTTAAATGCATGTGAATTATACCCGCATAATTTTGTATTATATTTCAGCAACTCATTCTTACCATAAATTCACAAAATCCCCAGTCTAAGAGACTAAATAAAAACGAATTGTTTCTTTAATAATGTATACCTGAAAATATTAAGCTTTTACATAAAATAACAACGAATAAGATTCAACTTGAACGCAGAAGTTTCCCCGAGATTTCGCATCAGATGGTAATAAAATGAAAAGTTGAGGCTTTCGAGGCCCCGAATTCGAAAGCTATGATACTGAAACACTGTTAACCACGTTGCCATAAACGCTCCGTGGCCGTAAAAGAAATTGTGGAGTTGTTTTACTTCTGTTTATCGTTCAGCCGTGTACATTTGTTCTTCCTATACTATCGCGAGCACTGAAAACTTTTGCAAACCAGCTGGTCAAGGTTGAATCATGGGGATTATGGACCACGGTGATTAAAAACAGGTAAACAGAAGCAACGATCCTTTTCACCTGTGCAACGAAAAATCCAATTTAACCCTTTGCACTCGAAGCTATTTGAACTGTAAATCTAAAATAATCTCACTGGCTTATAGCATTTTCATTTTATTTCACAGAGTGCATTTTATGCAGATGAAATTGAGTCTTGTGACCTCGCATGACAGTTAGACTTTTAACAATTTTTTCAATCTAAACTTTGTTGATATGAGAATTATTTTAGAGCGTGATATAACAAATTTTAGTGGTGTCTTAGAGTCACCACTCGAGTGCAAAGGGTTAAATGGTCCGCCGTGCACCAATTAATTGGCGATGCACCTTCGCGAGTCGAAATCACACTTTTCATTTCCCGACGCGGTTATCTTCGTTATTTTTGGCTTTCCGTCGCCATAATCTTGTATTTGAAGTTTCGAAACTCTTTTCCATACAAATTTTTCTTTAGAATATTGTCGTTCGCTCGCGCGGTTCTCGATAAATTCTACGATTAAACGGAACGATCGAACGTTGCACGAGAAAGGGCAGAAAAACCAACGGTCTCTGCAAAAAGTGCCTGTAAAAATACGTTTCAGTAATGTTCCGGATGTACCTTCGGAGGTGTGTGTCAGAAGCACCTTCGCAAATATTTTTTAAAAAAGCAGCTAAACGAGCTCGGCTGGATGGAGGGGGGGGGGGGGGCGAACAGGGGACGAAAAACTTGCTTTTCCGTTTTTAATCAAAAACTATCGTGTCCGAACGTTCCGACCGTCCGTCTTGAGGAGTGGCAGGGACGCGAGCTAATTTTTCTATAAACGTTCCGCGTTTCTCCGCTCCGGTTCCGCGCAACGTGGAAACTCATCGCGCGTAAAATACTTTTTTAACGAATCTAATTATTGCCGAGATCGCGGAACAGCCGGGTCTCGGAGAAAGCGAGACTCGGGGCGAAGAGAGAGAGAGAGAGAGAGAGAGAGAGAGAGAGAGAGAAAGAGAGAGAGAAAAAGACAGATAGATAAATAGAGAAAAAAGTGGGGCAGATATACAGGGTGTTTAGTTAAATTGAGAACGGTGGAATATCTTGGGAGAAATTGAAGTTACAACGAAAATGTTCGTGCAAAAGTTAAATAATATGTAAATCATATACAGATTATATCTGTAACAAAATAAATATATATAAATATATCTAATATATAAATAAGATAAATAATATATATAAATATATATAAATAAATATATATAAATATGCATAAATATATATATATAAATATACGTAAATAAATATATATAAATATATATAAATAAATATGTATATATTGTTCTCACTTACACAAGACACCTTGTAGATAGAGAACAGAAATATTGAGCTGGAGAGAAAAAGGGGGGGAGGGGATGCGTTCTCATCTAGAGGAAATAAATTGAAGAGCAGCGTAGCGTACGGATCGCAGATTGAAATTGCGTCGTCTTGGATTCGCAACGTTTACAAGAAAGCATCTAATTTGTCGTTAACAGGCCCGGTCGGAATCGTCTAGTAAAGCATCGTCCGGATATAAAAATTAAAGGCCAAATGTAAAACGGTAAAAACAGTTGAAAAACTTCGCGAACACCTGTATTGGATAAAACAATAATTTTCATTCGCAAATATTACGATTTACGTTACGTTAAATACCGTTACCGTTATTTTTAATTAAATAGATTGAAAATACAGAGCAAAATATTTTATTTCACGGTTCAGATTATCGAGATAATATAGTTCATTCTATGTTCGTATATTATGAAAATAAACTGCTGTATTCGATGTTTTCAGATTATCGAAATGAAATGCTTTATTTGACGTTTTTTATATTATCACAATAAAATGATTCATTCGATGTTTTTAGATTATCGAAATAAAATACGTTATTTCACATTTCATATTATCAGAATAAAATACTTCATTTCAATGCTTTAGTTTTATAACACCAAAATGAGCTGTTTTAACATTTGACTTATCATTTCCTTTTTACTTATTTAAACTCGAGCCAGTTTTTTAAATACGAAAAAGCTCGACAATGTTAAAATTACTTTGCACCGTGATACAACAATTTTCAATGGCGCCATGGAGTCGTCACTCGAGCGCGAGCAGCTAAAATCAGTGGCCGCCGTATCACTGATTCAAAGATTCTCCATTTTTCGACGTTTTGACCACGATTTTGCAGCCCCGCGTCGCGCCGACCGGCTCGAAAGTGTTTATCGGTGTGTCTGCCGTCCTCTTTCCAACACACTCGGCAGACTGCAAACAGGGTGCACCCAATGAGAGGCAACTCGAGCGGAGGGCGAGCACACGAGGAAGAACGACCATCGTTGCTCAATGAAAAGCCTCTCTCGCCCGAGTCCTCATAATTGAGACAATGAGTGGCGCTCGATAACTAAGCGTCGCGCACCGGCTAGCACGTTACCCCGTGCCCCGCCGCGCGCCCCCCGCAGCTGTGCGCCGCCATTCCTCGAGTGCCACGAAATCCCGACGGGGAGAGGAGCATTCTCGAAAGTGTCGACTTATTATTTTCATCCCTTGACGCCGAGCAAACATTTGCATAGCGACGACGACGGTCTTCGAGACAGCTGCGGAATTCGCGAGGGTCAGATCGCTGAGGAAATGCGAGCCTGGCGGAGAATATCGGGCGGAGATCTCCTTTGATCGCATCATTTTTCGGCATTCTACCGGGCTCTCGCTTTGTTTATTATGATTCGGTTTCAGGGAAAATTGCTGCAGACCAAATCCAAAATATGTACTGAAATATTTAAGCGAGCTGAAAATATTGAGTTAAGTTAATTTAAATGATTCAGAAATGGATGTACTTTCTGGAATTATTTCGATGATTTCACTGTGTGGGCTGTCACTTTGTTTATTGTAATTAGATTTTAGGGGAGAAATCCAAAATATCTGAGGCAACCGGATTTTTAATATCCATATTTACAAAATTTTTAATAATCATATTTATATTCATATAATTTTTGATATTTATATTTACATAAGTTTGAATATTTATATTTGTAGAATTTTTAATTTTGTGATTATAGAATTTTTAATATTTGTGATTATAGAATTTTTGATATTTACATTCATATAATTTTTAATATTTATATTCATATAATTTCTAATATTTATATTTACATAGTTTTTAATATTTTTACAATTATTAATGTTTATACTTATACAATTTTTAATACTTATGATTATAGAATTCTTAATATTTGTATTTACGTAATTTTTAATGTTTATATTTACATAACATATCATACAGCACATATTTCACTACGTTAACAACTGTTTTTCCGACCGTAAGATTATAAAAGAATTTGCCGGTCATTGTTATATCGTGTCAATTGTACGAAAACTATTCAAAGGGGAAATTCGTCTCTCGTAGAACTAATGCTGCATAACATTGCGGAACAATCTGGCGGCCAACAATGCGCAGTTTAGTAATAACTGTGATCCCTAACCGTTTACGGTATTTGCAATTTCGGAATGGAACCGTGAATGGTTCAAATGAGAATCGCATTTATAACAGCGCGCGTTCGCGAATTGTGAAAGCTTTTATTGTTTCAATTGATGTGTCCCCGAGTTTACAATCCGTGGCCGAGGGGGTAGCTAAAATTGCTGCATTTCGGCGTGTTCAATAGATTATTAATAAATAACACAATATATAAAAAAAAGTGGCCCTGTTCCGGCCTTCTGGCAATGAAATGATCAAAGTCGTGCATATAAAAGTCTCGGTGATTCGGGATTTTACCGAATTGTTGAAACAGAAAAGTCGATTGTGCGGCGAACGTTTCGCCGGGGAAATGAAAATTCGGGAACAAATGGCGGGATATATGAAATAAACGCGAGGTTAAACAGTGGTATATATATATACTGCAATATTATCCCGGGTTATTTTTAATAATATATATATATATATATATATATATATATATATATATATATATATATATATATATATATATATATAATTAAAAATAACCCGGGGTAATATTGCAAAAACGAATACGTGAACGGGAATTGAAAACTATTGAAAATAATGTTTATGAAATCAGTGAACGAAGAGAATTTATCGGAACGACCAAAATAGAGAATCATAGAAGATATCAATAATGGAACATTGACGTAAGCTCGCGTACATTTAGGATATAAATGAATATTCCTATGAGACGAAATAATTTTGACTCTCGTAAGTCAGAAATTTCTGTCTGCTATCTAATTAGCAAACGCTTGACATTTCTAGCGAGCACTAAAAATAAGATTCCTCAAATGTCAAAAATCAGGCTACCATCGATAATGAAACTATAGTTGGTTCTCAGTTTAATAGTAAAACGAGTGGATTAATTTGCGCAATAGTTTTTCGAATAATAAAACATTGCACATGTAATAATATTTTATTGTAGAAAATTGAATAGCTGATAATTTCATTTCGATGTTGCATACTGTGTAATCAAATAATAGTCATAATGATTTTCTTATTATTATAGTTATTTGTAGTATTTTGTATGTTATTATTATTGTTCATTGGATAGCTGATAATTTAATTGAAATGTTACAAAGAAAAGCAACTGTGCAGTAAAATAGCCTTCAAAATAGGTCACGATCGATCTGGACACTATAATTGGACAACAAGGTTAAGTTAAAGCAAATATAGCATTTTTTGATCATTATAATAACGTACAACCGGACACAAATTTTTAGGAGATTTTAGAAACTGAATTTCGACAGCTATCTTTTTATATTAATAAATTTAATACATGAAAATCTTTAGTTTCGATACTTTTTACGTGATTGGACAAGGCTTTATATATAAATACTACAAAAGTTTATAAGCGTTACAATTAATAGTGTAAAATAGTGTTCAATAGTAACTCGTTTTGTTCAAAATATTTGTGTTATTTTTAAAAGTAATTGTTTTAATCAAGAATACTTGTGCAATATTTCAAAGTAATCGTTCTAATTCAAAATTCTTGTGTAATATTTCAAAGTAATTGTCCTGATTAAAAATGCTTGTGCAATATTTGTAAGTAATTTTTCTGATGAAAAATGCTTGTGCAATATTTGTAAGTAATTTTTCTGATGAAAAATGCTTGTGCGATATTTGAAAGTAATTTTTCTGATTAAAAATGCTTGTGCAATATTTGAAAGTAATCGTTCTGATTAAAAATGCTTGTGCGATATTTGAAAGTAATCGTTCTGATTAAAAATGCTTGTGCGATATTTGAAAGTCATCGTTCTGATTAAAAATGCTTGTGCAATATTTGAAAGTAATCGTTCTAATTAAAAATGCTTGTGCGATATTAAAAAGTACTTCAATCTAGCGAGATTCGATAATACTTGTAATATACTTCATTCCATCTCTGCCAGCACAATTCAAAGTTCGACTTGTTTCATTGCCTTTCAAAAGTTCGAATCGCTCCAGAGTCGCAACTATCGCAAAGTTTAAACTGTTCGGAACAACAAGTTTCAGTTCCAGGTAGTCCGAAATGTTCGGAATTCGAACACCACTTGCGGCCATTGTTTCTTCTCGAATATTGTTCCCGAAGTTTTATACTTGATTATATTATACTTTTCAGAAATCTCGTTTCCGTTTAAAAAATCAATCTTTCGGCCAGTTCAGATTATTTCCTACTAACTGAACACATTTATGAGCATCGTATCGATGTACAATACTGAGATAATACAATATTAATAACAATTGACACTTGTCCTAGCAATGATCAGTAAATTGAGGATTTTATGCATTTATAATAACAAATGATTCTCCAGAAGAATTCGAGAATATTGTTATGTTATTTTGTATATATATATAAAATTATTATTTTATAATAATATTTTTAATATAGATCTGACGTTGTAAACAGCTGAAGGTGTCTTCAAGTTTTAATTGAATAAATTAGAAAAACTTTGCAGCTAAAAATTTCCTGCTATCAGATTATACATAATTCGATTATAATATATATATTTTCTATTTAAGTATCAAACTTAATTAACATGAAAAATTTATATAAACGAAATTTTTCATTGACTTCTCAGACGATATAAGAATAATTGTTCTAAAAATATATATTTAAAATCGAGGAATTTCGAGCTAACCTAATTACGAGTTTCCATCAATCAAAAAGAATTTCGTCGACTTTATCGGAAATAAATATTTCACGATATATCTTCCCATTTTCCAAGAGTTCCCCCCGCGTGTCTTCGAGTAGCCGTTTTCGCGAGCCTCGACGGACCAAATCGGAAAATCCCGGCGCGTTTTTTGATCGGACCGCAATGGCGTCCGATATCCGGCAGGAACGTGCCCGTACACGTGACAGAGCTAACTAACGCGCTACGTGTGACGGTATAAACATCGAGACGCTCCGTGATGAATACGGCCGGTAATTACCGAATGGTAATTACGCTAAAATGATAATGACGCCGCTCGCGCTGAACCGGCAGCATGTTTGCCAAACTATTGTATAATTTTACGCGCGTCGTCGTATCGTGCATCCGGTTATCCCTATTACGCGTTTCGCAACTTATTAATAATAACAACGCTAACGGCAGGGAATAACAGTAATAACAATAATAACATACAGCGAGCCGGAGAGTGGCGGCAATAACACGCGATGCTCCCGATCGGTAATACTCGTCGATTTTCCGGAGCAACGGGCTCGCGCGGTCCGCTAATTTACAATCGTATTATTGGCTACGGTTTGACGCATACTTTAACGTGGGAACGCTCAATAAGTGTTCTAGGCAGTTAACGCGAACTTCCCCGTACAAGAGAAATCGTTGTACCGGCGAGCAATTCAATTCGTCGCGGACAGAGACATTTCGCGATTGCTAGGACACGGAAACGCTAATTGTTCGTGACTGCACAAACATAATTACACGAAATTTTAATATCGTAACTTTATGGTGACGTTTCGATGGTAAAAGTTTATGGTAACAGTTTAATATCATAATTTTAGAGTAACAGTTTGATATTATAATTTTAGAGCAACAGTTTGATATTATAATTTTAGAGCAACAGTTTGATATTATAATTTTAGAGCAACAGTTTAATATTATAATTTTAGAGCAACAGTTTGATATTATATTTTTAGAGCAACAGTTTGATATTACAATTTCAGGGTAACAGATTGATATTATAATTTTAGAGCAACAGTTTAATATTATAATTTTAGAGTAACAGTTTGATATTATTTTTTTAGAGCAACAGTTTGATATTATAATTTCAGAGTAACAGTTTGATATTATATTTTTAGAGCAACAGTTTGATATTACAATTTCAGGGTAACAGTTTAATATTATATTTTTATAGCAACAGTTTGATATTACAATTTCAGGGTAACAGATTGATATTATAATTTTAGAGTAACAGTTTAATATTATAATTTTAGAGTAACAGTTTGATATTATTTTTTTAGAGCAACAGTTTGATATTATAATTTCAGAGTAACAGTTTGATATTATATTTTTAGAGCAACAGTTTGATATTACAATTTCAGGGTAACAGTTTAATATTATAATTTTAGAGCAACAGTTTGATATTATAATTTCAGAGTAACAGTTTGATATTATATTTTTAGAGCAACAGTTTCATATTATAATTTTAGAGCAACAGTTTAATATTATAATTTTAGAGCAACAACTATTCGCTATATCCTCGAAAAAGCGAATCGAGCCGATCAGAAGAGGCTGCGATGAAAAAATCGTAACATCGGGCAGCGTCGATGCTACGGCCCGCGGTGCATCGAACGTAAACAATCGATCATCGTTGACCAAGTTATAATTTAATTGGCAATTTAATTACAGGCCGTCTTGTATAATAGCAGCGGACAGCAGTCTGGACGGGAGCAGCGGAGCAGCGCGTGCCTTCTCGTTTACAAAGGCTTTTATAAACGGGAATTACCGGTTCTCCCGGGGAACTTTGGCGCGCGGACCACGGTTCCAATTAGTCCCGTTTGTGCTCTCGTTCTTTCGACGTCATCGATGGCTCGTCGTCCACCGATTGTCCCGCGAAATTGCATCGTTGCGAACGTGAGCGGCCGTTTCGAAGTTGCCGCGGAGGCGGAGGCGGAGGCGCGCCAAGTTGCTCCCGTTCGTTACGGGATTCCGGTGGATTTCCATTGAAAGGCGACGGCCGGCATGATACTCTAATGAATTAGACGGGCCGAATGGCCCCGTCTGTACAGACTGCGCGGCACTGTAGAGACTGTCTGCGGGACCGGGACTTCAAACGCGCCTAATTAACCCTTACGAGGCCGACGATTATCAAGCGGATGGACGTTAAGCATCGGACTATATAAAATTACGCGTCGGCCGCGCAGTGTCCCCACGCCGCGGCAATTTCCAGAAAACGATGCCATTATCATTAATGTTTTACCGCGATCACCGTTGTTCACCGCAAAGTGCTCGTTCGCTGTAATAATTATTATCATCCCATTTGCGACATTACGAGCGCTACAGAAGCGCCGCTCGCCGCGGACGACCTTTCCGCCGAAAATCGAAAGCCCTTCCTCCGTCTCGCCCCTTTTTCGCACCCCCCCCCTCCGCCGCCGCGCCACTGACCCTCGACCTCAAGGTGACGGCAATTTGTTAAAGTATTTACCGACCGCTCACGGGAATTAACAATCTCGAAATATCTCTGTTGCCGAGGAATTGAATTGTTAACTGGTACCAGGATTTCTCTTGGTCGGGGGAGGAAGCGACAACTACCGGGTGTACGCTTAGGGTTGAAGCGCGCAGGGTCGGGCATATTTTATTCGGACGATGAATTAAATTTCATTCGAAGAATTTATTCGAATTGCGTTCGGATCGAATTTTGTTTGAAATGTTGGTCGAATGAAATTGTATTCGATAGGTTTGTTCGAAGGATACATTCGACATGTTACTCGAATATGATTTTATTCGAAGAATATAGTCGAGTGTAATTTTATTCGAAGAATGTAATCGAGTATAATTTTATTCGAAGAATATAGTCGAGTATAATTTTATTCGAAGAATATAGTCGAGTATAATTTTATTCGAGGAATATAATCGAGTATAATTTCATTCCAAGAATATAAACGAATACAATTTCATTCGAAGAATTCAATCGAATATAATTTCATTCGAAGAATTCAATCGAATATAATTTCATTCGAGGAATTCAATCGAATACAATTTCATTCGAAGAATTCAATCGAATATAATTTCATCCAAAGAATTCAATCGAATATAATTTCATTCGAGGAATATAATCGAGTATAATTTCATTCGAAGAATATAACCGAGTATAATTTCATTCAAAGAATTCAATCGAATATAATTTCATTCGAAGAATATAATCGAATATAATTTCATTCAAAGAATTCAATCGAATATAATTTCATTCGAAGAATGTAACCGAGTATAATTTCATTCGAAGAATATAATCGAATATAATTTCATTCAAAGAATTCAATCGAATATAATTTTAATCGCAGAATTCAATCGAATATAATTTCATTTGAAGAATTCAATCGAATCGTTATTCGAATGATACTTTATCCGAAGAATTAATTCTACGCATTATACGAACAATACCCAACCCTTGCAAACACGTTATACAGGGTGAGTCATTTAACACTTCCGCCTAAATATTTCCCACGAACTACATATCGCAAAGAAAAATGTTTCCAATGAAAATTGTTTGATATAAAACTATCACAGTAGCCTCGAATTTTAAAAAATGTTCCCCTCTCGTTAGACTGAAACAACTAACGTGTAAATAAACGCTCGCTGGCGTCATCGAAAGCATAAACATCGCCCGCGAACAATTACCGCGAACATAATTACAGCACCGCGGTTTTCCTCAGCCCCCCCCCCCCCCGTAACGCGTGCCGTACTTTCCGAAGGAATCGTGAATTAATTACAAAGGGGCCATAATTACTTAATACTCGTCGAATAATTAGCGTTGTATCCGATTTCAGCGGCCGGGAAATCCCGGCTCGCATTTCATTCGCCGTCTTTCTCGTAACTCGATGCTCGGTTCCTCGGAACGGCGTCTGGCTTCGCGGTCCGACCGACGGGAGACAACGCGACACGACTAATTCGAATTCCCGGCGGGCTGTGCGCGCGTTACATTCATATTCCGTGGTCTCGCGATCCTCGGAAAAACTCGTCGCCGAGACGACGGCAGGTTGCCTTGGCGTTGATATTAATAATGTAATCGGCTGAGAGCAGGGATGAAGGGGGCGGCGGCTGCGGGGGGAGGCGGTCGAATTAGGAACGGTGTCACGTCGCCGAGCAAAGGCGGACGGTAGGTCGACGCCGTCGACGCCAAAGACGCAGATAATTAAACCACGACCTTCCCTTGGTCGCAGGGCGTCGTCGTCGGCGTCGTAGTCGTCGACGCCCGTCGTCGGTTACCTGGCCGTTATCGTGCCAGGAATGAGAATCTTGAGCAGGGTCGACGGTATCGCGACGACGAGTCACGGCCGGAGTCAAAAGACTCGCGGCAGGCGTTAATAACGTCGAAGTTTCCCATCGACTTGCCGTCTCGCACGCGAACCGCTATTTCACCCCGAGGATCTCCTCGCGCTTCGTGCTCCTTCGCGGAACCGTAATGCCCTCGAATAAATCCCGGCGGATTTTCTCTTGTCTGCAGATCCTCTTTTTTCATTGACTCGGAGCGCGTCTACAATCAATTCTCCCGCGGAATTACAGGAATTTCACCCCGGAAATGCCATATTTCGGGCTGCTGTGAATTTCGCTGCGCTGGTTCTGCGCCTATGTAATTTATCGCTACGTCGATGCTAAGAGTCGAAGTGGTGACTTCGAATCGAGTCGTGTGGCCTACGAATTGCCCTCGAATCGTGTCACGTGGCCTCCGAATTGCCTTCGAGTCGTGAAAAAAAATTAGAAATAAGAAAGTTAAGTGACTTATGTGGCTGCATTAGATCATTGTTATTGTTATGAGATAATAATTTGTGCGCGATTGTCGTTGTTATAAATATCGTCTACAATAATGTTAGATTTATTTAGCAGACCTTTTTATCGGATTTAAGGGGATAGATCTTTTTAATTTAAAATTGCTAGATTGATTGATTAATCTAAAATTGCTTACGATTTCATTTAATAGCTGTTTATGTCGCGACCACAATAGCGATGGCAATCTTGCTAAAACAATTGGCAATTTATATTATCAATATATTCTAGAAGAAATATTTTTAATGTCCACTCGAGAAGAACGTTTTCAATGGCCATTTTGAAAGAATATTTTCAATGTCCAGCTTAAAAAAATATTTTTAATGACTAATTTAAAGGAAAATCCTTTTGAAATTAGAAGTAAAAAATACCAAAACTTTTAAGTTTCGCTTTGTGATGTAAATCACGAAAATTCTATTTATCTAAGATTCACAAGAATATATTTGTTTAAATACGACGCGACTTTTATCGCAACATACATCCGGATAAATACAAAAATAAAATAAAAAACTATTTAATAAACTGCGGATCTTATAGGCCTGTGACATTTCTACGAATGGATCGAATAGAAACGGAGAAAAAAACGTTTAAAGAATTTAAGAAAGAGCTAATTTAAAAATACCACCGCATCGTTTTCAGCGAATTGGAATTGTTAAAAAACAGAACTAAATATCTGCGCAATTCTCGTAACTTGCTCTCAACGCGGACAATTTTTATTTAGCCTAAACGAGAGAGAGAGAGAGAGAGAGAGAGAGAGAGAGAGAGAGAGAGAGCGATATGGAGAGAGCGAGAGAGAGATATGGAGAGAGAGAGAGAGAGGGAAAGAGAGAGAGAGATATGGAGAGAGAGAGAGAGAGAGAGAGAGAGATGGGGAGAGAGAGAGAGCGATATGGAGAGAGCGAGAGTGAGATATGGAGAGAGAGAGAGAGAGAGGGCGAGAGAGAGCGCGAGAGAGAGAGAGAGAGGGAGAGAGAGAAGACCGTGCACCATTAATCGCCTGCAAAGACGCATCCACAAGTTGTTCCCTCGGAATCGTTGCAACAGTATGAAAGGGTTCATTTGATAGCCGCAGTGTTGCATTTCCCTTTGACACAGCACAGTAATCGAAAATCCCTTCCCGCGCAGCCACGCCGTACAAAACGCACGCATGCACACAGAGTGATCAATCCCCCGCGAGCCGCCGCGCGCTCCGGTGCGGAACGATTAGAGCAGCTCGAATCTCGTCTCCGTGAAGCATCGCTAAACGTCTAAACTAAAACCGTCCTTGTAACCTAATTAGCGCGGCGACCTGACGCATACGCGGGATTTCGAAAATGGAAGCCGCGCTTCGCGGAAAACGCGCGCGCGGTTCCATTAGAGGCGGCGATCGGATCGGAACCGATTACGGGAATCTTTAACCGGATCGCGTGTAAATCGCGGCTCGCGCGCCTGTAATCGATCCGATCGCATTCCCCGGCCCCGGCCCCAAAAAACTGTGCCAGTGTGAAATGGACAAATCGCGTTCCCGCGAACGACAATAAACTGCGCCAAAATTCTTTCTCATCGTCGAATAATGCTGCTTGAAATTCCCCGATGTTTCGCGAACTTTAAATACTGCGAAATAGTGTATAATATTATTATTATTATTATTATAAAATATAATGATAGTACAATAGTATTATTATTTACAGTGTAATATATTATATATATTAAAATATTTTATTGTATACAGTATAATATTATGATTATTTTACAGTGTTAGCAGTATTTAATATTTATAAGGATATTAATATTATACAGTATAATATATACTACAATATTATTACAGTATAATATTATGATTATTTTACAGTATTAGCAGTATTTAGGATATTAATATTATACGGTATAATATATACTATAATATTATTACACACACACAACACATTATTAGTATAATACTATATCAAGATCATTATAAAATACAATAATAGTATTATAATATATTATTATATACAGTATTATATAATATTACTATTATTTTACAGTATTAATATTATGCAATATAATACACACTGTAATATTATAACTACATTATTAGTATAATAATACAGCGATATATTATTCCAGTATAATATTATTATTATTTTACAGTATTATCAATATTCACAGTGTAATATATAATATAATATTATTACAACACTATTATTATAATAATAGAGCGATATTATTACAATATAATATTATTTCATAATATTAGAAGTATTTATGGCATTAATATTATACAGTATAATATGTACTATAATATTACCACAGTATTGTTAGTAAAATAATATATCAATATCACTATAAAATACAATAATACATTATAAAAAAAATCATGGAGAAATTATTATTAAATAATGCTGTAACTAGTATAGCATAAAAAAGTATAGGAACCATAGAATCTGAAGTAGCGAAACAAACGTGCCACCCTCTATATTCTCCGAAGCATTTTCACGTAACAAACGTTTTATTCAGCCCCGAAAAAAAAAATGGACCGCGTATAGCGGGGTTGTCAAGGAACGTCGAGCAAGGCGCGTTCTAATTTTTATAAAGCTCTCGCGTAACGTGAAACTCGGCGAAATGATCGACGGTACAGTTTCAACGATAATCGGTCATCTGCGAAGAGCGAAAAATTACCCGGCGAAGTCGGCACCGCGAACGATATTTGGCCGTGCACCCGCGGAAAATATTAATCGCGCGGAAAGAATTTATACGGTGCGCACGCTTTTAAATTCGTGGCTCGCATCTGCGCGAGCTGATTTTTATAGGGTCCATTTGTTTATAACATGCTTGGGGAAAATAACAGATTTTCCTCAATATTTGTTGTGCAGTAATTTAATAAAAGCCCCGGCAATTTTCACATTTCGATACACGTGTACACACGGCCGTCGTAAAATGTTGGAAAACGGCCGCCGCGTTTTACAGGTCCGCAGATAGTCATCGTGCGTAGAATACGGGCGCAATAATATCTTTCGATTTTGTGTAGCACGAATGGAAATTCTGTTCGGCGAAGAGTTGCAAATCATTTCCGTTTCGAATATCGCGGCGATCATCGAACGCGCGTGAACTTGTCGACGGCGGTAAGAATCGTTTGATGAAACAACGATTATCCGACAGCAATGGAGAAGTTGAATTCGACGAGCGCAAATTGTCGAATACACTGTACTGAAATAAGCTTGAAAAATGGTTGCGGGAACCACTTTGCTTCGCGACCTAATTATTCTCGTTGTCGGTATCGGTATTTACTTATTGGATAATCCACAAAGGCGAGCCGCAAAGACGTCGTGCGCCGGCGGAAATTGTTTTCGATCCAACTTTCCCGAATTTTTAATCGTTTTAATTTTAAACCGGAGTTTCTAGTTAACAGTATTCGGTGGAAATTTTTAATCGATTTACACGCGATTGCTTTAATTTCCCTTGCTTTACTTTCAGTTCCCTTCTCAAATCAACGATAACCCATTAATTTATGTAAATATTAGATAAGCACTGTACTTCGTTAACGATTATTCGTTAATTTTTATTAATATTGAACGCATTCTTAATCTCGACGATTGCGAACGAAACAAATCTAAAACTATTCCAGCTCGTCCAACAAGTTTCCACGTTGAGAAATTAATGCACGCATTTAACGCTTTTAAAATTTCTCGAGTCGCGATATTCAAATATAGTTATTTTCAACGGTCCAGCAAAAATGCAAATCTTGTTTTGTATCACATATTGAACAACGCTCCATGAATATGTTAATCGTGCTTGACAATATCCGAGTTTAAATTAATCGTCGCAGCGTGGCGATGATTTTCGAAAATGTTCGCCGAGCGATCTTTTTTTCTCTGAGCCCGTAATTCTCCGCGAAAATATTAACGAGTGCAGAACGATGCAACTGCATTTTAAAATTAGATCAATGTTCCACATGATTTGCTAGGCACGACTGAATTCGACTAATTTCAACTTCTTAAAATTATCACAGTCGAACTGTTTCCAAACGACTCTAAACAAATATTTGCCCTGTTTTATGATCAATTAATATTATTGCAAAACCGTGGATTTCTCTGTAAAATAAAAATTGTCTGCACGAATTGCAAGATACAGGAATTATTTATTCCTTCAATAATTTTAATTAATCGATAACAATATAACAACATTTTAAGTTGTAATAATAATATGTCGTTGTTCTCTCGTCAATATTGAAGTTCTCACTTAACCCTTTGACGTATATATACACTCTCACAACTGTATCAATATACAGGGTGTTCAGGACAGCCTGCTCAACAATATTTTGTTAACACCTGAAAAAGAATGATTCCTGAGGTCATTTGGAGTAACTTTTTCCTTTACAAAAATTTTCTCCGAGGCTCTAAATTGTTAACGAGTTATTAACGAAAAACACTGACCAATGAGAGGCGAGATATGCCGGCGCAAGGCGGTCCAGCGGTCAAAGCCCAGTCCCGCTGATTGGTTCGACCGCCTCGCGCCACTCGAGCTCGCTTCTCATTGGTCACTGTTTTTCGTTAATAACTCGTAAACGAAGCCGCGGATTGCATTTTCACAAAGGAAAAAGTTACTTCAAATGACTTCAGGAATCACCCTATATACGAAAGACGTAAATATACGTCAGATTTATTAACTCTACATATTAAATTACCACAATTATTATGGAAGAAATGTGCGCGAGTCAAATAAATGAAGAATATCTTGGAAAACTATTTATAACAGATTAAATACTGGATATTTTTAATTTCTTTGGAATTATTTATTCTCCTAACCCCTAAGAATAGGCGTCAAATCTCCGGGTCTCTTACAAAAGTCTCCCTTTCTTCCAAGAACTGATAAAACACCGAAAAATTTCCAACCACACGGCCGACGGTAACTTCGCACAAAATCCGCCCCGGCGACAATCCTTTCCCCCCGCGACTGCAACGTCCCTGAACAAATGACCCGGTCCTGCTGTTCCCGTTACGCGGACATGAACGATGGGGCCGCGAGCATAAAAGCGAAAGCAACGGGAAAAGTCGACGCGCGCGTACATGCACACACATCCGTTAGGGGCTCGCGTTGCATCCTGCGGAGATGCTCCATCATAATCGGAAGGGGCCACTCGGCCAACATGCCCCGTAATCTTCGCTCGCGCTCGTTCCGCGGCTCGTTAAATATGTTTCGCAATTATCCCGCGGAAGGCGGAATAATTGTGACAAATTACGGAGGCATGAAACAGCGGCCGTCGCGCGGCTGTAACGAGGAAATTTGCCGCGCGCGTTTCACGGAAGATCGGGCCGCGTAAAAAGCACGGCAACGGAAAATTTCACGGGCCCGCGGCGCCGATATTTAACGCCGTTATATCTGCCGCCGCCCACACACCGCCCGCCCGCCGAATATAGATGAAAATTTCCCGCGGGACGCGAACTGGGACAATTAAATCGAAACGTTTTCGTGGTCCGCGAGAAAACGCGCGGACTGCTACAACTACGTCGACGCCGCCGACGACGACGACGACGACGACGACGACGATGCAAACGACGACGCCGTAGGCAAAGGACGTCGGCGTCGCGGTGCATGACTGGCGGCAAATTACACGGAATTAACACAGAGGATTGTTTGTAATAAAGATTAATAGCCGGCTTTGTAACGAGTACGTTTGATACCAAGCCGCACGGAGTCACCCCGCGCGACCCTTTAACCCTCCCCCGGTCCTTCTCTCTTTCGCCATCCGCGCGACGAGGAATGCTGTTTGTGTAATCAACGGAACGAACAGAGCCTCCACGCCGGCGCTGGGAAGAGGGACCTAGTGCTCCTGTAGCGTGTAATTTGTAATTCTGCACGCTGCATTATTTTCCGCTCTACCACTTCCCACTTTCCAACCCCTCTCGCACTGTCATCTGCCTCTGTCTTCCTCTTTCTTTCTCTGTCTCCCTACGGTTCGCTCCGTTTCTCGTCCTGGCTGGCTACTGACCATCCGGGGTTCTGCAATGTCTCTGTTCTGTGTCGTCGCTGTTCTGTATCGTCACTATTATGTACCATTACTGTTCTGTATCGTCACTATTCTGTATTATCATTGTTCTATATCGTCACTATTCTGTATCGTCACTATTTTGTATCGTCACTATTTTATATCTTCACTATTCTGTATCGTCACTATTTTATATCTTCACTATTCTGTATTGTCACTATTCTGTATCGTCACTATTTTATATCGTTACTATGCAGTATCGTCACTATTCTGTATTGTCACTATTCTATATCGTCACTGTTCTGTATCGTCATTATTTTATATTGTCACTGTTCTGTATTATTACTATTCTGTATTATCATTGTTCTATTATATATCGTCACTATTCTGTATCGTCACTATTTTATATCGTCACTATTTTATATCGTCACTATTCTCTATCGTCACTATTTTATATCGTCACTATTCTCTATCGTCACTATTTTATATCGTCACTATTTTATATCATCACTATTTTATATCGTCACTATTCTGTATCGTCACTATTTTATATCTTTACTATTCTGTATCGTCACTATTTTGTATCTTTACTATGCAGTATCGTCACTATTCTGTATTGTCACTATTTTATATCTTTACTATGCAGTATCGTCACTATTTTATATCGTTACTATGCAGTATCGTCACTATTCTATATCGTCACTATTCTGTATCATCACTGTTCTGTATCATCACTATTCTATACCGTCTCTGTTCTATAGAATCACTGTTCCGTATCATCACTATTCTGTATAGTCTCCCTTCTGTACCGTCTCCCTTCTGTACAGTCTCCGATCAGTGTCAACTCGCGCCATCGCCTTCCTTTTTCCTTCTCGGTCTCTCTATTTCTCTCTAAAAAGAATCTGCAGAAAATCTAGAGTTCTACGCTCTATCAGGGACTAGAATTTAACTGTAATTTGACCGTAATTTAACTGTAAGCTTTTATAAACACAAGTCTACAGATTTCATAGTTACCATAAATCGTATTATATAAGATCGGAACATTAAAATTTAGCTGCCTCCCCTTGCTCGTATAAATATTACGATCGATCTTCTGGACGCAGATGGTTCTGCGAAAGCGAGGACATTAATCATATGTTATGGCAATGTAAACTCTGCGAGACTGAAAGGGAGGGACTAATAAAGAGACTACAGAATGGATGATTATATTACTGGCATTGGGATGTGCTCCAAGCGTCTTTGTAATTTCGATAATTGTGGAATAAAGATTGTTGCAGTCAGAAATTGAAACATGAATTGAAACGAAACTTGAAACAAGACGAGGGTTGAGACAAGATTTAAATGGGGCTTGAAAGAGGAAGACTTGAAACAAAAATTGAAATAAGACTTGAAACGTGAATTGGAACAAAACTTGAAACAAGAATTGAAATCGTATATGAAACAGGACTTGAAACAAGACTTGAAACAATTTAAAACAAGAATTGAAACGTGAATTGGAACGAGACTTGGAACAATAATTTAAATCATACATGACAGAAGACTTGAAACAAGTATTGAAACAAGACTTGAAACAAGGCTTGAAATATGAATTGGAACGAGACTTGGAACAAGAATTTAAATCATATATGAAACAAGACTTGAAACATGAATTGAAACAAGACTTGCAACAAGAATTGAAATCATACATGAAACAAGACTTGAAACAGGAATTGAAATAACATTTGAAACATGAATTGAAACAAGACTTGCAACAAGAATTTAAGTTATACATAAAACAAGACTTGAAACAAGGCTTGAAATAACAGTTGAAACGAGAATTGAAATAACAGTTGAAACGAGAATTGAAATAACAGTTGAAACATGAATTGAAACAAAACTTGCAACAAGAATTGAAGTCAAACTTGCAACAAGAATTGAAATAACATTTGAAACATGAATTGAAACAAGACTTGCAACAAGAATTTAAGTTATACATAAAACAAGACTTGAAACAAGACTTGAAATAACAGTTGAAACGAGAATTGAAATAACAGTTGAAACATGAATTGAAACAAGACTTGCAACAAGAATTGAAGTCAAACTTGCAACAAGAATTGAAACAACACTTGAAACATGAATTGGAACAAGACTCGGAACAAGAATTGAAATGATCCAAGAAACAAGATACGAAACAAGAATTGAAATGATCCAAGAAACAAGATACGAAACAAGAATTGAAATAAAACTTGAATCGTTCGCAACGGCCAGCGGGAGCATCCAGAAGGTGGCCATCAAAAATAATAACGTCGACCATTCCTTCGAGTTCCACGGTTCACCGGAGCCGCATGATCGGAGCCAGAGGGGACGACGTAACAGCCCTCGTTAGCAGTGACTTCACGGTCGGCAACCCTTCATAAAAATACGTTGCTCTCGATTACCCATCATCCCCCGGGACCTCTTCAGTTGCGGTGGCCGACCGATCCGATCGTTCGCAGAAACCGAGCGTCAAAGGACACCTCTGCGTGCATTTAAATCTCTTACGTCGTTAGAAGTTAACGAAGTTTCTGATGGGAAACTTCATCAGCCAGCTATCGGATGTCTCGCTGATCGGGGAGAGTTTCTTGCACGTTGCCGCAACATGCTTTCTGCGCTGCACTGTGGTCTGGGAATCCGTTTACCACCGTCAGGGCTGCGAATCCTTGAAGGATCATTTTGAAACAATTTTTGCAGCGATCGATCGACGACCCTCCCACGTTTCGAAATCGAAAATATCGGCCATTTTGGTCCCGGCGCCGAAGACAGAATCCAGAAATGTCGTGTGAAAACAATTGATTCTGAGAAATGTTTTATATAAATTAATAGAGATACCTTCGTTGTTTCAATAGTTCCTGAGAATTATTTTATTCGCAGACATCGCAATATTTATAATAATCTGAACTAATTTATATTTGTGGTTTCTCTATTATTTCAATGTTTAAATATTGATAATGGAAGGGTAGAATTTTTCTTCGATTATATAGACGCGAATATTGTTTAAATATTGTTTAAATGTTATTTGATGATTGTTCTATAAATTCTTGACGTTTCCCTGGTAGTTTTGGAATCTCATGCTCGTGGAGGTCCTGTTTTTACTGACAAAATCAAGTGCTTTTTTCGTACTTCTCCAAAACGAAATTTTTTTGGACAACAAAATTACTTTCCATACAACCAGATAGATCATGTTCGAACACGTTCACATAACCTAACGAGTCTGACACGAGAAAGCGGTGTCTGAAAAGACTCGAAATAACGCTAAAATCTTTTCGGCTAAAAAAAAACAGTTTTCCAGGGCACTGTGCAGTGATGCGAGTGCCGCGACGATGCTCGCGTGAAAGAGAGAGTGAGAGAGAGAGAGGGGGGAAGGTAATCCCGGACGAGAAATTAATCGAGTGTTTAATTAAGCGAAAGAAGGACCGAAGACGGCAGACATTCCTCTCCGGCGGTGCGGCTTCTTTAAGAACTGCGCCGCTGTTTATCGGATTCCTTCCGCGCGGTTTCACCGTATCAGCGAGGACAATTTTCCTAGGCAATGGGATCTGGATTTACGGAAACGTTAAGAGCCCGAGCAGGCTCGAACGATCGTCCGCGACGGAAACAACAGGCGAAGTATCTCCGAGGATGATGCTCGGCCTGATAAGAAACTAGACGTCCCTGGTATCTGTTCTCGACGACCCCGCAGGGTTTTCCGGTCGCTTATCCGCGCCGGCCAGACCCTGGAAAAACCGGGGAACAACGTCGGTTTTACTCCCCCTCTCTCTCTTTCTCTCTCTCCGAGACCAACGTCTACAAACACCTGATACACTGGCCGCGGAGGGTGTGTTGACAAGTTCCAAGAACTTCTCGTTTTGCGACATTGGAAAGTAATATTTCATGCGGCAAATCGTTCGCGAATATTCGCTGAACAGACGTGAGAAGATGCGGTGTATTTTGTTTAATTATAGTATGAAGTTTTATTATGTATTTATAAATTATTATGAGCTTTTCAAGAGGATTCAAATTTTTGTATATGTTTTGAATGGAAGCATATGTTGAATGTTTGAAATTATTAAATATATAAATTATGAATTCATCAAATACATAAATTATAAATTCATTAAATATATAAATTATCAATTCATCAAATATATAAATTATCAATTCATCAAATATATAAATTATGAATTAATTAAATATATAAATTATCAATTCATCAAATATAAAAATTATTATAAATCATTTTAAAATATAATAGATATGCTAATGCAAAATTGTGATTACTTTTCAATTGAGAATAAAATTAATTATGATAGATCCTTTTGAATTGTATTATAAATTGTATAAGATTATGTTTATTACGTACGTTATACAAATGTAAGTATGTTATAAAAAAGAAATTTGAAAGAAAATATAAAATTTGGAACGACGCAAAGCACAGACCTAATATGAAGTTCCTTATTGTCGATTTTATTTATAATTTTCTGATTCGAGTGACAGTGATTCATTAATTTCATGTTGATCTATTTTTGATCACGCTTCTGACAATTCCCTTCGGAACAACAGCATTTCATTTCTATTTACTTGGATCCTACGTTTCGAAACAGAACGATCAAATTTTGTTTTCATTCAAAAAAGTATGAAAAAACACTCGTATTTAACAGATAATGAATAAAATCTTCATCTCGAGCCTCGCTCATTATGTATAAGTCCAAGATAGTAGCACTGAAACTGTTGAATCCCAAACATGACAAATGCATATTGTTCCATAAGAATGACAAGATTGCATTATTATCATATTTACAATTTATACAATTTATACAATTTTTATTATAATAAGTGTTTCAATATGAAGAAGTTCATACAAAAATTTCTAAGAAAACCACATTCCAATAGTACATCAAGAATTGTAAAAGCAAAAATCAAAAACCAACTACGTTATCTGGTTTAATGGTTCTACTGTTACTATACCGAGTAAATGCACCGAGTAATTGCACTAATTACACACACAGAGACGTATCATGCTCGACCTTTGAACCGGCAGAATCGACGACTCCTTAAGAGCCGCCAGGGCAAAGGTTACGGTGCAGAGCGTCGGTTTTTCCATCGTCCCGAAGCCGGCATCGATTTCCCATCTACCGAGTGTCCCGATCGTAAGAGGTGCAGCGCGAAAGGACTTCCATTATCCGCGGGGCCACGTTCGCGCGACGTTTCGCGCTGCACTAGCAGCAGGCCGTCGCGTCGTTTGCGGAAAGAGCGAGTCGTAACGCCGGGAAATTGCCGGCCGTACGACCGAGAGGAGCGATCCGGTCGCGCGAGCTGCACAAATCCACCCGCGAATCGAGCCTCTCCCCCCTCCCCCACCACCCCGTCCCACCCTCTAGCGTTGTCCTCCCGCCATCTGCTCCCCATTTCAGAAGTAGACCCCGCGCGCCGCGGTGATCCGTTCTCGCTTTTACGGTTTTTAAATTCAAGCCTCGCCGTGTCGACACGCCTGTACTCCTCCGGAGAATGGTGCATTAGGCGAGCGAGCGTTTCGGTTTACAGAAAGGCGAGTGCTTCGGTTTACAGTAAGGCGAGTGCTTCGCGGCTTGATCGCGTATGCGAAATAGAATTTCGCAAGGGGAGGTCGCCGATCCGCGTGTTCTAATTCTCTGCGGCGAGACGGTTTTCTGAAGGAAGCGTGATTTCGAGATATTCTACGATTTAGACGATTTTTCATACCGAATATATTGTAGTCATGTTTCTCTAATTCGCGCTCAGATTGCGTACAAAGAAAAAGGAGAATTTGGGAAGAGGGGGTACGATTATTCGAGGCTTTTGGCTCGTTTTTATAGTTATAAATTTAGTCAACAGTTATAAAAACGGATAATCGTATCTCCTCTTCCCGAATTGTCCATTTTCGTGGACAATCTGAGCGTCAGTAAGGGAGACATTACTGTACAGTGATTTTTCTCTAATTCGCGCTCGGATTGCGTACGAAAAAAGGACGATTTGGGAGGACGAGATACGATTGTACGAACCTTGCGGTTCGTTTTTATAGTCACCGATTGTTATAATATTAATATTATCAACTTATATTAATATTGTCAACTATATATATTATCTTCTCTTCCCAAATTGGCTATCTGAGCGTCAATTAGAATTTACTGTACTACCTAGGGTGAATCTCAACTTTCCAGTTTCGATTCCATTAATTCACTTTGTCCGAATTTTCGGAGTTGATATCCGGCAATTAACGTGTAAATCAAAATCGTTGCATTTTGTGCATCAAAGTCAGATTCGACGGCGCACAGAGGACACCTAATCTCATTTCTAACATCCCCTAAATTGGTCCACTCCCATTGGAGAGCTCCTCCGTTGGCAGAACCGGCCTCGGCCTCCGGGTTCGCCGCTCTCTCCCCCCTCTCTCTCTTCCTCTCTCTCTCTTTCACTCTGTGTATGTCTCTCTCTCCTCTCTCTCTCTTTCACTCTGTGTATGTCTCCCTCTCCTCTCTCTCTCTTTCACTCTGTGTATGTCTCTCTCTCCTCTCTCTCTCTCTTTCTGTCTCTCTCTTTCACTCTGTGCCTCTCTCTCTCTTTCTGTCTCTCTCTTTCACTCTGTGCCTCTCTCTCTCTCTCTCTCTCTCCTTTTCTCTCTCTTTCACTCTGTGCCTCTCTCTCTCTCTCCTTTTCTCTCTCTATCTCTCTCTCTCCCTCTCTCTCTCTCTCTCTCTCTTATTCTGTCTCTCTCTCCTCCTCTCTCTCTTTCTGTCTCTCTGTCGCTCTCTCCCGGTCTCCGCGAATCTAATCTGGTACCCGCGGAAACGTAATCCGCGCGGGCTCTCCGCCTCGGAACATCTCTATTTCATAGAGGCCGGCCGAAATAAAAAATTCCATATCGCGTTTTAAACTAGCGTTACGTAAACCTTGGAGCGGGAGGGGAAGCCGCAACTCGGTCGGCGCGCTAAGCGGATCGCGAAAGCCGAGAGCCGAGAGACGAACGCTTCGCGGAACGTTGCAGCTCATGAATAATTTCCAGTAATTAGGGAGACAGTCTCCGCTTCAACATTGTACAGACACCGCGCGGAAGTTGCCCAACCGCGCCGCCGCCACCGCCGCCGCCAGGGCGAAGTCTGACGAAGGTTTTGCGGGATCCCTAAGTTTCCCTTGCGAGCTATCGCAAAATATCGTGTGTCTCGAGACATCCTCGCGTCCCACGCTTCGGCGAAAACGCGGCCGAAAGATGACAGAAAACATATTCCGTCCGAAATCGTACATTTTTCGCCCGATTTTTTCACACTTCACGATCAGGCGTTACGTAGTCGCGAACGTTAAAGTTAGTCGCAGAATCTATTTTTTAACGATAGAATCTATTTCTTAATATCACGTGTTGTTAAAAGAATCGTGCATTTCGCAGCGTATAGCACGTTGTTCGTGTAGCAATGTTGGTTTTTATTTAGTGCCTGCGACAGACGAAAGAAACGACAGAAATTGGGTTAAATTTTTTGCGCGAGCCAAAGAATAATTATGACTTGTTGAATTAAATGTTTATATCACAGTGAAGCGTACGACGCATTGTTTACATTGCAGTAATGATAGCGCATTTGACGAATGAAGAAAATGATAAAAATTGAGAAGAATTTTTGTAAAAAATAGGACGAGCGAAGAATCATGAAAAAATAAAGAAGTTATTCATTTGTAGAATAAAGTTATCGATCTGTACAATAAATCGTTTCCTATAGGATTCGCCTTTGCTCGAGCTCTGATTACAGGTAAAAATTATTTAAACATCCTCTCGTTGAGGAATTGAAAATATTAGGTTAGGTTAGGTTAGATTAGATTTAATTAGGTTCCGCGATATCGACAAAAATGATAAATGCATTTCTGTCACGTTTCATCCCGCGAATCAGAATCTCCGCGCTGCATAGCCTAACTGTTTCATCGAAAACGTGAAAATATAAGATTAACATAAGATATGAAAAATTAATGTATAAATTAACACGTTCCGTGCCGAGCTTTTCTTACTCGAATCTTCACACTTCGATATTTTACTAAAACTTGATGTATTACGTGCAATTATTAATTCTCGTACACATAACAACGTAACAAAAACTTATCAACGCCCATTCTTGCGGTGGAAATTGATTCTTCGGTTCTAAATTTCTTGTAAACAATTTGTTCAGTTCACTAAGTAAACATGCAAGCGTGTACCATGGATGGTACACGTGGCACGGAACGTGTTAATGAAATCAATTAATATAAAATTGCACAAGCACGGCGAGAAAATCTCGTTCGTTTCTTTCCGCGACGCGATATAGTTTCTAGCGAACGCACCCCCTCTCCCCCTGCGCCGCCGAAACTCGTTCCGACGGCCGGACACGTATAGCTCGTTTGCATGAAAACCAACAACAAAGCGTGAAACTTTAATGCGCGCGTGTTCGGCCGGGATTCATTGAATTTCGCCTAACGGCTCCGGCGAAAGCGAAAGGAATCGATCTGGCCCCGGTTCGTAAATAGCGAAACTGCGCCGCCTCGGTGTCGTTCGTCACCGGGTCAATTGTTTCGGGATTGGTCGCAATTAATTTCGGGCCGCGCCGGTGACAGATATTATTGCGGATTTCGGGGAAATTTATGGCCGAGTTTTATTTAACACGGTACACGGCCGGGGGAGGTTCGATTGTAGCGCGCCGTTAGTATCCGTTGGGCTAAACGGCGCAGGCGAGCCACATTTTTCGGCAGTTCCAATTTAATTCTTCGTCGTTTAGGGACGTTACAGAACTGCCGATGATCATGGTACTCTCGATGCCAGCGATATTTCGTTACGTAAAATCTGTTTGCCCCGTGAACTTTTGCGAAACTATATTTTAAAACGATTCGATTTATTTTCCGTGCATCGTCGATGAGCCAGAGGTCCGTTTTAATTGTTGGATTATTCGTTGATATCTCGAGACGAGTTTCGCACATCGAAAAGATTACGCGGGAGTATCGAATATTTTCGTTTCGTTCGTTGGTAATGTCGAGGCGCAATTTATGTGCATACTGTAGCGTTTGATATAATACGCAACGAAAAGTGTTCAACGTTTTATTGAATGGAAAATGTAGGTAATAATTAATTAGGATTGAAAACGGGCTGTGGAAGTGCGGACAAATTCTACGCGACTGGTACAGAAAAATGTATATTTTCACGTCACTTTTTGGATGCAACAATGCAGTCGGGTAATCTAAATAAATCTAAATTTTTGTGAAATAAACCAGCATACTTCTTGAGCGTGTCGATTGTTGGAAAATTGTGTGCAAAACACGGCATATCTGGTTACAAAATTATTTGAAAATTAATTTTACTCGTTTCAAGCAACATATTCGATCAATTTAGTTTGACAAATTATGTATTAATATGTCGAAACCGGTTTTGAAATTATACAAATATTTTACTTCTCTGTTGGAGTAATTAAATAATGCTTCATCGAAGAACGATTACCATTAATTTGTTATTTCTTTGTCAAGATTTGACAATGTTGCATGCTACACACCGTTCCACATTTTCCTTCGATTATTTCACTTCATAATTCATTAACGACTACTTCATTATCTATGCATTTTGTTTAAATACGCGTGATACTAATTTTACTATCATAAAAAACGGTAATGTGAATGCTATGAATGAATATTTGCAGAGCCGGGGAAGGTTGAAGTCGGCGCGCAAGCAAATCTGAAAACAGTCTGGCGGAATAATAGAGAGTTCAAACCATTTAAACAGCCATAAAATGTTTTAACAAGCCATTAATCAACCGCAACTGCTGGCATGATTATTTACTGCTTCTGGGAGACTAATATACACAATTACCTTCCCAGTGAACCCACGTGGACCGCACCAGCCACTTTCGAGCCTCAAAAATCGATACTCGTGCACTTTTCTGTTATTTGAATCTTTCCACTGTTTTCAATCACATCTACCCAATTTTAACACAAACGCACAGAATCCGCAGTCCAATTATTGTTATAATTTGTTATGTACGGGTGACACGACCCGTTAGTTTTAATTACAATACAAATAGAGTAACATAGAGACAATAAAAGAAGAAAAACCAAGAACGAAAATACATAAAAAGAGGAAAATAATCCTCATTGAAAAAGAAAATACAAGGTGCCCTAAAATTATGGTATTTCCGGGAAATGAGCGGTTCTTGAGGTCATTTGAAGTAATTTTTTTCTTTACAAAAATTTTCTGCGAGGCATCGTTAACGAGTTATTAACAAAAAACACTGACCAATGAGAGGCGAGCTCGGCTGGCGCGAGGCGGTCGAACCAACGAGCGCACGAAGCTCAGATACGCTCATTGGCTCGGCTGTCTCGCTCCAGTCGATCTCGCCTCTCATTGGTCAATGTTTTTCGTTAATAACTCGTAATCAAAGCCGCGGATTGCAATTTCGTTGAGGAAAAAGTTACTTCAAATGATCTCAGGAACAATTTAATGGCTCTAAATTAATATAATCTAATTTATTTAGCATTAATTGGCCAGAGGGCTTTTCATTTTTTCTACAAAAATTCGACGTCGTAATAATAATAATAGTATCAGTAATAATAACAATAGTAATAGTAACAATGACAATAGTAATAGTAATAGTAACATAATAGTATAATAATAAAAATAAAATGTACATCGTTACAACGTTATTCACATTATGTATTGTTATAATATTATTGATATTACCATTTATAGTAAAATGTTGAGTGTACAAAGCTGCACGACGTGTTTTAATTCGCGAGACAACAAACTCAGCAACAATTGTCACAATCGGACTGGCGCCTGGCTTCCAAAAATAATTGGAGGAGCCGAGGCAAGCTTAGGCGTCTGCTCTCGCTCAGGGATGAGAAACCGTAGAAGTTTCGAAAGATTGAGTCGTGTGCAGCCTCGATCACCAAGAGTTTCCAATCCAGCCGAGTTTCCTTCGGACGATTCCCGGGGAAGGTTTCATGCATGTCTAACAAATGCGAGCTTACGTAGGTGCGATACGATCTCGAGTTTATGCGCTCGCGACTGTGTCTCGACAATATCGGGCCGGGGGGGAGGGCGGTATAAACCGGCGGGACACGATTTTGGGCTCTTTGGTATCGAACACCGTGCCGGGCCCGACGTCAGGCTATGCGCGCCGAAGATAATCCACTGCTAAGCTCACTCGATTCGCAAAGACTCCGCCGTTTGTTTGAGGATTTGCTATTTCGCTTGACTTCCTTTCCACCAATGTCTGCCGCTGTCGCACCCCACCCTTCGCTCCCTCCACAACCAAGGCATCGCTCTCTCTCTCTCTCTCTCTCCTGGTCTCTCTCGCTCTCTCTTCTGCTCTCATTTGCTCTCTTACGTTCTCTCTCGCTCTCTCTTCTACTCTCTCTTCTGCTCTCTTTTGCTCTCTTTTGCTCTTTTACGTTTCTCTCTCGCTATTTTCCGCTCTCTTCCGCTCTCTCCCGCTCTCTCTTCTGCTCCCTTCCGCTCTCTTCTGCTTTCTCTTTTGCTCTCCTTTGTTCTCTTTTGCTCTTTTACGCTACTCTTCCGCTATTTTCCGCTCTCTTCCGCTATTTTCCGCTCTCTTTTGCTCTTTTCTGCTTCTCTCCCGCTATCTTCCGCTTTATCCCGCTCTCTTCTGCTCTCTTCCGCTCTCTCCCGCTCTCTTCTACTCTCTTACGCTCTCTTTCGCTCTCTTTTGCTCTCTTCCGCTCTTTCCCGCTTTCTTTCGCTCTCTCCCGCTCCCTTTCTTGCCCTCTCTCTCGCTCTCTCTCTTGCCCTCTCCCGCCCTCTCTCGCCCTTTATAACCCTTTCTCTCCCTCGTCCTTTCTCACTTTTTCTCTCTGTCGCCCTCTTTCTCTCTCTCTCTCCCGCGATTTCCTCTCAATTTCTCTCTTTGTCTTTTTATTTCTTTGTTACTATCTTTTTAGGTCTCCGTCGAATTTTTTTCTCTGTCGCTTTCTCTCCTTTCGTCGCATTCTCTTTCTCTCCGTTTCTCTCTCTCTCTCTCTCTCTCTCTCTGTCATATTCACCCTCTCTCCGTCCTATTCACTTTCTCTCGATTTTTCCCCATTTCTCTTTTGCGTTCCTTTTCATATCGACATCACTCCATTTCCCCGTCGCGTCGTTTTTTGATTTTTCTCTGTTCCTTTTCTCTTCTTTATTCCATCGCGTCCCTTCCGCTCTCCTTCTCCGTCGCGCTCCATTTCTTCGTCATTTTCTCATTCTTTTCCCGTCGCGTTCTCTGATCATCTGCATTTCTAATAAAAGTCGACAGATAAAATACGAAGCAATGAAAATATTAAAAGAATCTAAGGACACGCATATATTATTTCCAAGTCAGCGAAATTGTTGCAGAACGAAAGAAATTTTTATCTGACCAAGTTTTCTTGCCAATGACAAAGATAAATGTTGTTTCGCGTAAAAAGCTACGCAGCTTGGTAATTAATGAATAACACAATAAATTGAATTAGAGCTAGAGTAGAGTGCTGCGATGCAACAGTCGCGTTTTACATATTTTTCTTTCTTTCATTTTCTTTCTCCGCCGCTCTCTCTCTCTCTCTCTCTCTCTCTCTCTCTCTTTCATTACAGCGTTCTTCGTCTCTCCCTTTCTACGTCTCCGGAGGCGCGCGGCAGCTTTCCAGAGGACTCGGCGAAACATTTCGCGAAAGACTCCGGTGGCCGCCGCGAGAGACGCCGCGAGAGAAGCCGAAAGAGAGAGAGAGGAGAGGGAGAACAAAGGCGGAGATAAAGGGGAGCGGAGTCGGAGCAAGAGAGATCTTCGAGGAACAATAAAGGGATGGGGGGGACGAAAGAAGGAACGAGGCGGCGCGAGGCGTTTTGTTACCAGGTGAACAACGAAACATTGTTGTTTCGAGCAGGAAGCTCGCTGCCGCTCGGCGATAAGAAAGAATTCGCCCTTTATCACGCGAGCTACGAAAATCCCTTCCGCGATTCTATTGCCGGCGCCTGCAAATAATTCCGCGTCTCCGCCGAAAAAGAGAGACGACCGCCGTCGTTGCTCCCTTCGCCGCGCCGCCTCGCGCCCCGCCGAGCGTTTATCGCGAGCGAAGAGAACAGCCGTGCTCGGGCAACGAACGAGGACTTCCTCGAATTCAGTCTGGCCTTTGTTGGCCCGTTTAACGGTTCTTTAATTATTCCAAGTCACATCCCGCTCGAGATAAAACAGCCGCGCGCCGCTGGAAACGCAATACCGAACACCTAAAACACCCGAAACAAACCGTGCGGATCCGATAACCTTTTTGCGTTCGGTAGCGATTATGGTTGCGTCGACTATGCAGTAGATTTTGTTCGACCTTTTTCTAGAGGTGATCGAATTTTTTGCAGCTTGTCGCGCGGTCTGATAACACGACAAATCGACGCGCGATGCCGCGTGAAGATTGAATGATTTTTCTAAATTTTTAGAGAACGATTAATAATTAACCAGTTGGCTCGACGAGTATTTCAAGATGTTCAGAATATTTTGTTATAGAATTATTAATATTTTGTCATAGAGTTATAGAATATTTTACGATATTTTTACATTGTTATAAAAATAAAATTAGAGTTATATTAGAATAAAATTAAAATTGAATTTTTAACTTTCACAAGCGTTTGATTTTTCCCGCGTTTTTCGTTTATTACGTACGCAGTATACGTTAATGCTAAGCGAACAAATAAATATCGGTAATAAAATTGTTAATTTTGTGAAATAATACCGTCTTTTTGAGCTAATATTTTAACAGCGACGCTTACTCTGTGCTTGACGAGTATACTCTTTTTCTTCGCACATTTTTCAATGGCAATACGCAATATCAATGGTTATGTCAACAAGCCGTTAACATAATCCGATAATTCTGATCGCGATGGTCGCGTATAAAATGATTTTAAAGATCCCTCACACCGTGCAGCAGAATAATTGAAAATATGAATCGCGCTTTTGTAAATTAATTTCGGTTGTTATCCCGACGAATCGTTCGATCCCATTGTTTATTCTACCAATTGTTCATCAAAACATCGTCTCGAATTGTTCGCGTCTTCTCTCGAGAATCGTTTAATAATATCTCGAACAGAAAGACGCCACCTCGACGCTTTCCCCGACGCTTTCCGCGACCGAAGGAAATATCAGATATAATTCGATGAAATTGCTTCGTCGCTTATGCATTCCATATTTTTGCATTCGTAAATGGATTGATTTCCGACGTGCTAAACGGACACTCATCCGTTCGCGAAATTCCGTCGTGCGACTTTATTTATCGCGACTATTAACAATTGCATCGATACAAATATAAACCTTTGCCACCTCGATGCGGCAGCACCCGGATTTTCGATTCCAATTAATTAGTCATTTCCAGGACGAACACCGACGCGAATAAAGCCCAATAAAGTCGAACTATTCCTTCGTCGTCTGCAACACACACAAATTTGTTCGTAATTACCGCGGGAGACTTTCTCCGAACACAGCGCGCCCGAATTTTTAACAATTTCGCCGTGTTTCAACATTTCTTTCGTTGCAATTGTAATTACCGGAGCGCCATATTTTTATGGAAATAATCCTGTCTGTCGGCTAATTTATCGAAATCGGGCCAAACATGTTTCTTTACAAATTTTATTAACACTAGATTTACGGAACCCGTCGAAGTGACGGGTCACTAATTATCTAATTAACGATTATTCACAAACTGATATAATATATAATTATAAACTAGTTTATAATACAATTGTAAACTAATATAAAACAGCTGTTTTGTGCTCCGTAAATCTAGCGTTAAATAAAGAATTTTGAAACGTTGACACAAATCGCACAATATTTAGAGAAATATTAAATTTAATAAGAATTCCTCTCGTCGCTCGCTTCTTTTAATTCGATGATTCAATTATACCAATTATACTATTTTAATAAATAAAAAAAAAAATAACCCAACAGAAAGAACCGCATCGCAGTCATCAAAACGGCATAAAATTTCCGCAAGGGTTGTTTTTCGAAAGGCTTGCCGTTGCCGCGGAATGACAAATGTTTACCAAATGTTCGCGCGCGTTAAATGCGAATCGACTCGGGGAAAGCAATCTTCGAGGGACGTCGAGGGTGCGGGCCTTTCGTATCGGAACGGAAAAAAAAACAGAGCGGAATGCGGTCTCCGCGGGAAGCGTTCGGGCTGATTGCGACGAATTTTATAGATTAATAAATCGGACCCGGCTGAATTCATTAGCGCGGCGGCAGCCCGCTCGAAATTGCTTCGTCTATTATAACTATTTTCACGATGCCGCGCGACGGCTGACTCAGGAAACGGTCGCTAATTTCGCTGGGTGGCGGCGAGGGAGGGGCGGGGAGCCGACGAGAAAGAATGAAAGAAAATAAAAGAGCAGCAATAAAGCCGAGGCAACGATACCACCTGGCGCGTTATCCTATCGGCTTGATTACATCATCGTTTCGCGCGAACCAGCGCGAAAATACTCGATTCGCTATCGCCGATGAGGAATCGGATATTTTTCATCGGACTTTTCGATATTTCATAATCGCACGCTCATCGGTGGGATGGGGTTGGGGGGATGCGATCGAAGACAGTCTGTTCCGGTTCGTTTGATCGGTATATGGCCGATCCAATGGTAAAAATTTGCATCCCTACAATTTTCATCTCGTCCCCGATATTGTTAATTCGTTCGCTTAATGTTCGTTCCATTTAACGGTTAACCGGCACGATGATATTTGCCGAAGTGACTGGTGTGCTTGGGTCGCGACGGACCCCGAATAAAGTGTGAAAAAAGGCGTGTTCATCTAATGCTGGAAATTCTGTTTATTCCACTTAAGTATTAGCTGATGTGTAAAAATGTGAGTTAAAAAATCTGTGAAAACCAGTAAAAGTCAGTGGAAGTTAGTAAAAAATCAGTTAAAATCAGTAAAAGTCAGTAAGAGTTAGTAAAAAATCAGTAAAAGTCAGTAAAAAATCAGTAAAAGTCAGTAAAAATCAGTAAAAGTCGGTAAAAGTCGAAAAAAAATCAGTAGAAGTCAATAAAAGTCAGTAAAAGTTAGTAAAAGATCAGTAAAAGTCGGTAAAAAATCAGTAAAAGTCAGAAAAAGTCAATAAAAGTAAGTAAAAGTCGATAAAAGTAAGTAAAAGTCAGTAAAAAAATCAGTAAAAATCAGTAAAAATCAGTAAAAATCAGTAAAAATCAGTAAAAATCAGTAAAAATCAGTAAAAATCAGTAAAAATCAGTACAAATCAGTACAAATCAGTAAAAATCAGTAAAAGTCAGTAAAAGTCAGTAAAAGTAAGTAAAAATTAGGACAAAAGACGCCAAACCACCATCAGAAGGCCAATTACTTAATTTCTTGCACTTGCTCCTTTGTACTCCATTCTTGTCCATTGCATAAAACAATCAAAACATGGAAAATTGAACTCCCATTACAAACTAAAAATAAATATAAACTATTAGTCACGGATGATTCCACCAGATTAGGTTTAAGCACCGATGATTTACCAGTTTCCCAAGCCGCGATCGTCGCCGTCCTAGAATTTTTCCTGCAATCGCTATCTCCGGCAATTATTGGTAGCAAGTCAGCAGGCGTCACGGCCGGTGACGTGAGGCAAACCGGGCGGCACATATTCAGGAGAACGGAAAATAACGAATAGATGGGATGGAAACAAAGAGACGTTGCCGCGCTGTTGAACGCACCCGCGGCTACGTTCGAGCGCGTCATTTGGCCGCTGGCGAAAATTCTTGCAATTCCGTCCTCGGGATATCGGTTTATTTATTCGTACATATCCTATCTCTCTCTCTCTTTCTCTCTCTCTCTCTCTCTCTCTCACTTTCTCTCTGTCACGTTTATGCATGCATCGCAGCCAGCGCGCGAATAAACCAAAGCGATGTCGTTCCCGCCGCGGCCAATCGTCGTTTATCCGGAACGGTCGCGGCGATCGATACACGTTTTATCGCGTCAGAAAGACTGTCGCGGGTGCAACAAGAGGACCAGATAATTAATTACCCGATAGAACTTCGGGGCTCAAAGGAAGCACAACGGGCTGCTGATTGAAACTTCCTCGCCGGGGGACACAAACGAAACGAAATCTGTCGCTTGAGGCAGTCGCTGGTGCGAACCATGTCGTGGACAAATCAAAAGTCCGTACACGTGGACGATATTAATTAGGTCGTCTGGACGATGACGTATAATCCGCTTCGGATTATCGACGTACAATGTAAACAGAAGTTTATTAAGATTTAAAAAGGATTACGCGGAAGCAGTTGCGGTTATCGGACCGCGGAGTCGATGTATTTATAGTTGCCATGGACAGACGGCATTTAGAACTGTAAGGAAGCTTGCGAAGATAAAGTTAAGAAGACTTTTGGAGTTTCCGTTGTAACATCGGATGACCAGTATCGGATAAATATTCAATCGAATACAAATTTATCCGAATTAAATTCGATGCGAATAAGAATTCTTTCGAACAAGAATTTTATTTGTGCAGAAATTCGTACAGAAAATAATTGATTTGAATGAAAATGGTAAAATATAAATTGTTCTTTCATGATTTATTGATGTCTTTCTTCCATATTCGCTTTTTCGAATTATTCAAGTAAAGAATTTTCGAATCATTCGAATAAAGAATTTTTGAATTATTCAAATAAAGAATTTCCGAATTATTCGGATACAGAATTGTTCAAACAAAGAATTTTCGCATTATTCGAGTAAAGAATTATTCGAATAAAGAGTTATTCAAACAAAGAATTCTTGGAATTCTTCGAATAAGAAGTTATTCAAACAAAGAATTCTTGGAATTCTTAGAATAAAGAGTAATTCAAACAAAGAATTATTCGAATTATTCGAACAAAGAACTATTCAAACAAAGAATTATTCGAATTACTCGAATAAAGAATAATTCAAATAAAGAATTATTCGAATTACTCGAATATAAAGAATTATTCAAACAAAAAATTTTCGAATATAATTCGAACAATGAACTATTCAAACAAAGAATTTTCAAATAATTCGAACAAAGAAATATTCAAACAAAGAATTTTCGAATAATTCGAATAAAGGATTTTCGAATAATTCGAATAAAGTATTACCGAAGTAAAGAACCTTCGAATAATTCGAATTATTCGAACGTATAAACGGAACAACTGCTCTCGAACAACGAATAATACAACGAAAACACCGGAACGAAAGCCTGGCATTTTTATAATAATCTTGGGAAAACATTTCTTGGAAACAATCCTTATAATGGCGGCGTCTGCTTTCCGGCGTGGAGCGTATGTTTCGAAAAGTTTGCGGGTAAGTTAGAGTTGCATTCAAGCCGTGGCTGTTTGCATCAAAGAAGCACAGCGGAGCCAGGACACGTGCAGCCGTTGGTTCGAATTGTTCCCGCAGAGACACGAGGATTCTGTATTAGCCGGAACGTCGCGGTGGTACACCGGGCGGTAGCGTGTCGCGGGGTCTTACGTCAAATAGCGGCGCTCAAGTTAACCATGGCTAATTAGTTCCGCAGCGCGGGCGTGGCGTGCTCTCTCTCGCGCGCGCGCGCGCCAGCGCCAGATGTAATTGCAGTGCTGTCCGCGCATCAGTTTACCGGTTCCACTGATTGTATGCGGTCCTCGAGCGAAGTATAGCGCGGGCCCGTACATACATACATACACACACACACACACACATACACAGAAGCGAGGCAGCTCGTTCTGGCCGTCGTAGTCACTCAATTAAACCGTAGCACGCGCCGCATATTCATCCGGTCTTGGCTGCGAGCTCAGAAAGGGAGCTCAGCCATTCGCCGCGAGTCCATTTCGCTGTCGGATCATCGTTTGTTCCGGAAAGGGGATCATGCTGGAAATCTCTTAGCGGTATTGGCTGGTCAGTGAATGCCGCGCCGCGATCTGAAAGCCGTCGGGCCGCGCCGCGCCGCGACGAGACACAGAGGAACGCTCGCGCGCGCGCGCTTCGAGTCGCTTTGAGTCCCGTTTCCCGTCGGCACATCCTCCCGCCTCCATTCACCGTCTTTGACCGCCGAGGAAGACACGGCCTGCCACTGTTTCCGAGGCCGTTTCCCGACGCCGCCGACCGTTTCCGCACGGCGGACCGTTTTTCGAGCGTCCGCGACGAACAAACGACGATCGATTCCCCGTCTTCGTGGCTTCGCCGTTCGCCGAACGGAACGGGGATCGGCCACTGTTCCGATCCAGGACGAGTTTCGAACTTCTCTTGCTCGCCGGGGAACCGATGGGACTTGTCGAGCCGATATCACCTGTTCAAACTTTCGCCGAGAATTTCCCGGGCTGCTGCTATTTTTGCTTTATCCCGGGCTGCGTAGGCTGCTCGGGTGCAAACGGTGTGCATGATTTTGCCGGGATTTTCTCTCCGCTCTCCGAAGAGAACGAATGCCTGCAATTTACGTTAATTGGTTCCGCGTAGGACGGAAACTACGGTGTTCAACACCTGACCGATGGAATTGTTTCGACTGCTTTGGAAATGAAATTTTACGGTAATGCATTATGTGCGCGCGGATCTCGATTTTCCTCGTTCATATTTCGTTTTTAATATGATACCTCGAATGCGCTGAAGTCACCGTTGACGACCGAGATGCTGTTTATTTTTATTTCGATATTTGTAGCCGAAGTTTGATTTTCCGTGTTTTTATTGTACGGTGGATTAGATATAAGAATCGAGACAATTGATTCTTTTGCGGGTTTATTGCAATTTTAAATGGAGGGAGGATCAAAAGAATCTGCAAGAGGCAACGTCTTATTTTTACGTTTTATTTCTAATCTATTTAGTCTTATTTTTACATCTTATTTTTAAGCAATTTAGTGATTGTAGGAATGAACTCGCTATTTAGTAATTATATTTTCAATTTTTATTTTTATTACTCCATCAAGATATATTAACTTCGAATACACATAATTGCAAATTAGAGCAATTAGCTAAGAAAGAATAAAATTTTAGGTGAAACTTTGCATAAAAGTTTGGATAAAACTTTCGTTTCGAAAGGAAATATTTTAGAACGTCGCCAAGCGAGCCATTGAATAAGACTTCGTCTGACCATAGCCGACCTCATCTACTGAAAAACTACTCTGAAATCTATTATCTCCACACACACACAACAGAACATTCTGCAAGAAAGAATCTTCTATAGGTTAATTTTAATTTAACATTTTACAGAGAATCATCATCATTGCAGGTCTTAGAACAGTTTTTTTTCGAAAAAAGTCATCGCAATTTACCTTAAATTGCTGATTATAAATGAACCATCAGAAAATAAACAGTGTCAGTAAATAAAGCATTAATATCACTATTGTTAATTATTAATATTCCCATGCGATTGTTCATCCCGTGTATACGTGCGGATAATTATTAACAGAGTTGGGCAAAAAGTGATCTGATTAACGATTAACGACTATGATTCGTTAGTTATCGTAACTAATGTATAATAACTTATATAACTCATTCGTAAACACTCGTTAATTATTCTGACTAATTTAAAACAATTTCTATATACTCGTTTAGGTATTGTAACCAATTCATAATAATTTGTATACATATCCTCGTTAGTTATCGTAACGAACTGATAACAATTTATATAATTACTATGTAATACCTAACGAGTGATAATTGTTCATCTTCATTTTGCCCAACTCTGGTTATCGACGCAGCTGTGTGCGAGAAGAAGTAAATGCCAAATAAATACCAAATAAATAATAATAATAATAACAATAATATAATGAATACAGGGTGTCCCAAAAATGTCTCGCAATCTGGAAATGGCGGATTCCTCAGATCATTTGAAGCAGTTCCTTCCTTTACAAAAATTTTCTCCGAGGCACCGTTAACGAGTTACTAACGAAAAACAGTGACCAATAAGAATCAAGTACGGCTGACGCGAGGCGGCCCAGCTAACCGTCGCACGAAGCTCAGTTCCGCTCATTGGCTCGGTCGCCTCGCGCCAGCTGAGCTCGCCTTTCATTGGTCACTGTTTTTCGTTAATAACTCGTTAACGGTGCCTCGGAGAAAATTTTTGTAAAGGAAGAAGTTGCTTCGAATGACCTGAGGAAGCCGCCACTTTCGGACTGCGAGACATTTTTGGGACACCCTGTATAATAATAATATAATATAATAAATATAATAATAATGATAATATACATAGAATATACTATATAATATGATAATATGAGTCGTTTATTGTGAAAGTGGCATAAGTCACTTTGTTTTTAAGTCGATATATTTAAGGGTTTGCGTTTGACCACGTTTAAAAATATGGATGCTAACTTTCGAGAAGATTTACTTGTATTTGTCATCTCAGGATACTGATATATTTTTCTCAGTATAAATAATTTCGTATAAACATTAAAAAATCACCACTTTTCATCTGCCACTTTCAAAATAAACGGCTCGTATAATAAATATAAATAATAAATGTATATATATATAATAAATAATAATAATAATAATAAATATCAAATAAGACAATACGGATCGCCGAACAGCGTAAAATATAATGCAGCAGACTCATCGATGCAGAACACATTCGATTGAGACGGTAGAAGCGTTAATCGCGAGAGAAGGATCCGCGTAGCACGTCGGCCTACTATGAATTTAACTTTCGACCGTGGTGATGACTTTGAAAGTAAATTCCACCGTGTGGCATTCTCCGTTCCGCGGCCGCGGATCGTATAGAACCATAACCCCGAGGAGCGGTCGTTAGACTTCCGGAATTTCGTCGTGGAAACTTGTACCTGTTACTCCGCAGTTAAATAAACTCGGATCGTTAGAGAAATCGAATAATCGCGGCGCGGTTTCGATTACAGTTCACGGTTGACGTCGCCGTGCCGCGTAGACGGTCGTCAGCACGTGAATCGCGGATCCGCTAACCTTGGGAGAACGCGCGACGAAGCTCGATTATATTCCTCGTAACGAGAGAGAACCGATCGAACGACGGTCGGACGACGCGCGCGCGCGCGCGCGACAAATAGCCGGTATTTGTCATCGGTCGGAAAAAAAAGCGCTACGGACTGGACGATCGGTCGATTTATAAAAGTCGTCCGCTGGAATAGTTTCAACATTGCGACGTATTCGATATTTATGCGGAACACGTGGTTTAGATGGACGCGCGCCGATGGATTTATCGATGCAGCCCGTTATCCCTTAATAACGTGGAATGCTAACACTCGCCGACGATCGCCGGCGAAAAATCGAACGCCGATAGTATAACGGGCGGCTCGAAAAATCGTCCCCCGATTTCCCGTAACTCTGTGCACTTCTGCATTGTAAATTCTCTGCAATTAAATCGCAATCATTTTGTAACATTCGAAAATGTTACTTACATAGAAAGCGATATTTTCGAATCTTACAAAGTAATTACAATTCAATTGCAGAGAATACAAAATGCAGAAGTGCATAAGACACTGTTTTCACGGTTCCAACGAATCGAAGGCAACGCGACGACATCCTGAAATTCTTGCAATGTTATAATCTCGTATTTGACCTACTCATTTTCGTCCCGAATGCTTCGAATTAATTAAGAAATTAAAATTAAAATTTAATTGAAACAATCAAAATGATACTTTATCCGTTAACACTTCGATCGGTTCAATTGTGAATCATGCACACCCACGAAAGTATGACAAAAGTATGGCAAAAGCGAAAGAAAATCGTGATGTCAAAAATTACTATTGTTATTATTATACTTGCTCCGCAGAATTATCATAAATTTGTCGTGACGAGGCAACGATCGAACCGCGGGTAAAAATCAAACCGGCTATCGGCGTCGCGCGCTGCCGAAGCACACAACGATTTCGATGACGCGGATCGGCGTCAGGGCGAGAGTTTGCCGTCGCGTGTCCGAATTGTCGGTGACAATCGAGCGAATTGACATCGCGTGCGGAACAACCGGCCGGATTTGCATGCGATCCAAGATCTATTTCGCGCGGCGGGAGCGGCCGCTCTCTCTTTTCTCTCTCTCTCTCTCTCTCTCTCTCTCTCTCTCTCGTTCGCTTTTTTGTTTTCAGACGGCGTCCACCATTACGGATCCGCTAGCGAGGCGGGGAACGACGGAAGCGGGGTTGGCGGCGGAGGATCGGCGCGGGGTTAATTCGAGTGGAAATGCTCGTTTCTCTCGCGCGGGCTCGGCCGTCGAGAGCGATACAATTTTTTAATATTCCCGAACGACCGACTGCCGCTACAAATGGCAGATACTCGTAATCTAGGGCTAAATGTGACGCAGCCGGGTAATCGTTTCCGCTCGGAACGGCCGCCCGTAATTTTTCATATTCCGACATAATGGATTATAGCGTGTATTATCGATTCGTCACCGAGCAACCAGCCCGGCCTCGGTTTCACCGAAACGGTCGCGACCGGCCGAGCCGAATCGGTCGGATAGACAATGTCCGCCGAAAATCATGGCGGAACCTCGGGTAGAACGACTACGGGACTGCGGGTTTGATGCATTTATGGGGAAACTGGTGCAATTCAACGTAGTGGAAAGATTGGAAGCATCTGAAAATATCTGTGTCTCATTTTTTATCAACTGAAACGATTAACCAATGAATAAGCTTGCTACGTAGTTTCGATTTTTGGCAATTCATGCAGACAGTCTTGCATGAAAATCCGCGATCTAATGATTCTGCAGAGACAAGTCGAGTCAAAATTGCGGTATTTCTAGAAAACGAGGGGTTCCTGAGGTCGTTTGGAGTAACTTTTTCCTTTACAAAAATTTTCTGCGAGGCTTCGTTTACGAGTTATTAACGAAAAACACTGACCAATGAGAGGCGAGGTCAGCTGACGCTCGGCGGCCTAGCGCTAGGCGTGCTCGCCTCTCATTGGCCACTGTTTTTCGTTAATATCTCGTAAACGAAGCCTCGTAGAACATTTCTGTAAAGGAAAAAGTTACTTCAAACGACCTCAGGAATCCCTCATTTCCCGGAAGTGCCATAATTTTTGGACCATAATCTTTGGCCGCCACCTTTTTTTGCCGCAAGGCCCGAAGAATCGCGACTGCCGGTTTCAATTCCGACCTCCGAACATTTCTTGGAAAAATTACTTTTCCACGAAGCGATACGACCAACCCGTTCGCCTCTCGTTGCTTCGTAAGCGCGCCCGATCCACGGAGCCCTGGAGTCAACTTTCTCGAAAACTATAATAGAAACGCAAACGAAGCTTGCCCATGTTTTTTCACCGCGGCGTTTACCGCGATCCAGCGGCGGGACTAATATTTTTCGGCTGTTTCTCGGCCGCTTTCCGCAGTTCGATCGACGAAAAGCACGGACTCGGCTTGGAAAAACAGCGGGTACCCGGGAGGCGCGGGAATAGATGTGCCGTGAGATAACAAGCGGCCGGGTTTAATTCCATTATTTAACGGCAGCATAAATATGACAGACGGGGCCGGCAAAACACGCTGTTATTCCGGCCGATACGGTCCGACGAACGGCCGATCGGTGTTCGGGGGAAAATCGGTCGCCGCGGCATTTCTTTCTCGTTGACCCGCGATCCGGGGCCCCGGCTGGTTCTCGCGAATCAAAGAGCGCCCCGCGGAAAACAAGAGTCCCGTAATCGATTTCGATTATTCATACGCGCGAGATTGCATTCATCGTTCCGAACCTGTGGGGCGGAGCGTTCTGCGCGCGCGGGCGGGGGGGGGGGGGACGCGCGATGCATTTCGCGCGTCCAATCCCTCCGCCCGAGCTGCTTTGACTCCGAGGAACGTGTGCCGTTCTAAGGGCTCGTCAATTATTCACACGCATTCCCGGAAAGGCGTGTGTATACCTTCTGCGAAAAAGTCCGCGGCTTTCTGAAATAGTAATGCGCCGTTTTACATTTCATGCGACTGAGTGGCGCGGCCGCGCCGAACGCTGCGGTATTATTCAACGACAGTAAGAGAACGAGCTAAGCCTCGCCGCCGAGACCCTCTGCCGCAACTTTTCTTATTCCGAACGCTTGCAAAGGGCGACCCCATCGCGCTCAGTCGCGGCGAATCGTATGCGGCTCAGCCGAACGGCTGCCTGGAGACGCGTCGGTTTACGAGATTTAGTCGACCAGGCGCGCGAAACCAGCCGGCACTTTTTGCTTTGCCGCCGTTGTCGCGAATCTGTTTCGTGCGTTGCACTGGCGTTGACAGGAAAATAAGTTACGCTGGGAGTGGCGCGTACAAGGGACGCTAAGATGCAATAGGATGCAATAGGTGCAGCCACCTAGCTGTGCGAAACTCACGGATGTAGGATTCATGCCTCGTCTTCCCCCACTCCTTGCGTGACTTATTCTCCTGTGAACAGTGCTTGGGACTTCGGTGATAATTAGACCGCGGATTTTTGTGCTGAATAAAAATGTTGATTATTAGTTGATTATTAGAAATGCAAGTCAGATGAAAATGTCGTTTGTTTTTTAATTATTTTAATGAGTTGTACAAATTCGGTTTTATCGTTTGTTGTCGAAAATTCATAAAATCCACACGTTGCCTCGTACAGTTTTCTACTAAATAAATAGACGATAACACCGCTGCGTATGCACGGAATCAATTGCCGGTTACTAGCAGCATGCACGCCAAGCGAATTAGGTATTATAATCAGCTTCCTTGTCGCTGGACGTAACATTATCGAAACCGTTAAATTCCATCGACGCTTGACGCCTATTAAATGTAAATATTGTTACATGTTTTCGTCGTTTTAATGCCAACGATTCAATATACTTTACGTTCACTGAACGATGTGATGAATTATGTACAATTATTAATTAATTCTGCAGAAATTAACGAGAAAATATTGAACGTTTCATTAGACGTCTTCATTATTTTCATAATAATGGTTCAATATATTTTACTGTCATTGAAAACTGTGATGAATTCGGTTCATGTTGTAAAAATTAACGAGAAAATATTTAACGTTTCATTAGATGTTCTCTTTATTTTCACATACTAACGATTCAATATATTTTATTATCACTAAAAGGTCTAACGAATTCTGTTTATGTTTGTACAAATTAATGAAATAATATCGAACGAAGTCAAAGTTATACTAATGTGACATATATTCTTGGACACTGATGAACCTCGAGGTTCCAAAACAATGCAATTTAATATTGTGAATCCTCATCAATATATTTTAATATTCTAAAAACATAATATATATAAATATAATATATATAATATATAAATATAATATATATATATATATATATATATATATATTATAATATATATATTATATATATAAATAAATATAATATAATATAAAGTACTAAAAAATACCAAAATTTTAGGACTCAGCCAGCAACAGTGACGAACAAGATAAAAATCGTCAAATCTTAACAAAAGAAGGCATTAAAAATGCTGTTAATTAAGACTAATATCGAGACTATATCGCATATTTTGCAAAGAAACGTCCGACCAGAATCCAATGCAACGACCGCAAAAAAATTGAGTACATCGAAAAGTGTGTTATTGGACAATTACCAAAATCCGCCGAGAAGATTCGAGGAACACGAAGTTAATATAAAAAGAGGAAGGTGTGCAAACAGCCTTTCGATTCGCCATAAGTCAAACGGCCGATAGAGAGCCAGGCCACGTGCGGGTTATCTCTTACTGCGGCAAAATGTTCCGGCATCATCGTCAGGCTGAAAGGGGGATTCCTCGGGCCCGGGTAAAAAATGAAGAAAAGTTTGTATGATAAATAGAAGATACGGGATCCGAAGATCCTGTCTGAGGTTGGCCCCGAACGCATAGGTTTTGCCCGGGAGTTCGCCGTCTCGGGAGTTTATTCTGGCCGCGGCGCGAGTCTAGGCTGGCCGCGCCATGCTAAAACTCATGGGATAATAAAACTGCCGTATTTTACCGCGCCGCGGCGACCACAATGCCTTGCCAGAGAATACGGGATGGGGGGAGGGAGGGGGTCCATATTTATTTCCTTGTATTTCGCTTGTTTTTCGCTCGTTTTTCCCTTGTTTTTCGGCACCGAGCAGCGGAGAGAAAGGGACGAGAAGAACGGCGTGACTGCTATGCTCTCGACAGCAAACGATGGCACCAATTCGATGACGTAAGTGCGAGCGGACATTTTACTCGCGAATGCGAAATTAATGGGACGATGCATGTCGCGGATCAATCGCGAGGAACGGAAGCTCGATGCAAATGTATGTACAGTACGCTCAAATTGTGCTGAGAAATGGACAATCTGGGAAGAGGAGATACGATTATTCGAGTATCGAATAATTATAATAATAATATTATAAATTATTATAAATTATTATAATAATTATTGACAATCGATAACCATAAAAAACGAGCCACAAGGCTCGAATAATCGTATCTCTTCTTCCTAAATTGTCCATTTTTGTGGACAAACTAAGCGTCAATTAGAGAGACATTACTGTATTTCCTTTCTTGACGAGAACAGTGGACCGATCGAAATTTATTTCTGCTTTAAATGATAACGGAAGTTCGATCGAAAGTGTTTCTTCTTTTCAATTGTAATTAGGGGGTCGATTAAAATGTATTTTTTTCCTTCGATCGTGGCAAAAGTTCGATCGAAACGTGTATCTATTTTTGATGATAACAGGAGCTCGATGAAAATGTATTTCTATTTTTAATTGTAACAGGGGTTCGATAAAAATGCGTTCCTTTATTTAATTAAGAGGAGCAGTGTGTGGTCAAAATGTATTTCTTTTTTTATCGATGGCAGAAGTTCTGTCAGAACAGTGGAAGAAGTTCTGTGTCAAAATACACTTCTTTTCTTTTATTCAGAACAGAAGATCAATAAAAATGTATGTCTAGCTATTTTTAATGATACCAGCAACTCGATAGAATGTATTTCTATTTCTAATGTTAGCGAATGCTCGATAAAAATGTATTCGTTTATTTAATGAGGCCAGAAGTGCGATCAAAATGTATTTCTTTTTTTATTGAGAACAGGAGTGCGATCGAAATGTATTTATTTTCTTTTTTATTGCAAACAGAAGCTCGATAAAAATGTGTATCTTCTCTTTAATGATAACAGAAGCTCGATAAAAATGTGTATCTTCTTTTTAATGATAACAGAAGCTCGATAAAAATGTGTATCTATTTTTAATGTTGACAGACGTTCGATAAAAATGTATTCGTTTATTTAATGAGACGAGAAGTGCGATCGAAATGTATTTCTTTTTTATCGAGATCGCAAGTGCAATCGAAATGTATCTCTCTTTTTTATTGGGAACAGCAGTTCGATAAAAAGTCTATCTTCTTTTTTTAACAGAAGTTCGATAAAAATGTATTTCTATTTTTAACGACGACAGAACCTCGATGAAAATGTATTTCTTTATTTGATGAGACCAGAGGTGCAATCAAAATGTATTTCTTCTTCTAACGAGGTAAATTAATTAGTAGCAATGCACGTATTCTTCAATCCCTCGAACTTCTTTATTGCCCGGTGTTTCACCTGGTTATTTTTCGAATCACAAATCTACGAAATGTACGGTCCAGTAATCGTACAAAAATTCACATTATTAGGAAAATCGTTTAGCAAATTTCTCGAAAACTGCAAAATGATTTTTATTTACTCTATACTGCTTCCTAGTTAAAAATATCAAAAATATAGTGCATGTGGCTTTTTGTGAACGAAGTGGCTCAAAGAACGTCATAAATGTCGTATGCACTTCAGTGGATTGCAGGGATACAAAGAACAGTTGTCAATTACATAATGAATTCTTTTGTGTAGAATAATCTTGATATAATACGGTTGATGAAATGTTTTAATTTGTCGGGGATAAATTAACCAGCGCACTTCGGCGAACAACGGGCCATTTATTTCTTTATTCAGTGATTCCTCAGGTATTTAATCACATTATCGTGCCTCAATTAGCACGCGTTACACTCAGGTTCATTAAAATACACCGGATTGTTTTCATTCACCTTTGTACGGGCCGCCCTTTGTGCGTACGACATTAACAATTGACAATACCGGCGGACTTTCCGCGTATACGTCCACTTAAATTCGCTTCTCGCATTCGGATTCTTACCTGTGATACCAGCCGTGTAATTTTACAATAATATTATGTTTCCGCATGAAATGGTCGTAATTCGTCGCTCCTTTTTATCAAAAGTTCATAGAATGCGGTATGATGTCGTTTAATTTTAATGTAATCTTGAAAGCGTCGAGAGAAGAGAATCTTCATTTAGTTCAATTTCTGTCCATCTAACAATGGAGCGTAAATTTCTACGATCTAATGATGACAGGAGTATCTCGATATTTATATCTAGTGGAAATTCTGACAATTATTCGAATTTCGTCGAATATTTCGAGTTTTTCGAATATTTCGAGCTTTTCGAATATTTCGAGCTTTTCGAATATTTCAAGTTTTCTTGAGGCTATTATTATTTCTTGAGTTTATTCTATCGATTTATTTGAATAATTCGAATAATAACGAATGATTCGAAAAATTCTTTATTCGAATAATTCTTTATTCGAATGGTTCGAAGAACTCTTTAACCGAATAATTTACGAAAGTAATATAGACGAAATAAATCGATAAACTATGAAAAAGCACTTTGCATTCTATCATTTTTATTCAAATCAATTATTCGAACAAAATCTTATTCGAACGAATTCTTATTCGAATAAAATCTTCGAACGAGTTCTTATTCGAATAAACTCTTATTCGAACGAATTCTTATTCGAATAAAATCTTCAAACGAATTCTTATTCGAATACAATCTTTAAACGAATTCTTATTCGAATAAAATCTGCAAACGAATTTGTATTCGAATAAACTCTTATTCGAACGAATTCTAATTCGAATAAAATCTTATTCGAAGAAATTGTTCTTCACCTAAATTTTTATTCGATCGAATATTTATTCGACAGTATCGAATAAAATCCGTTAGCCTTTCTCTTTCATTCGTCGTCCGAATAAAATTCTGCTGAACTCAGATACCCAGAACGTTGCAGCGCGAACAGCGTCGAAAATCGCAAAACGCGTTGGAACGCCGTGTGGCGGTAGCATAATCGATTCGGCCGTGGAAGGGGCCGAATTAATTTCCACGGGCAATATTAGCAATGTAAGCAGGTATTATAGAAAACACGAGTCGTTATTATTATCGCGGCGGCGCAGGAGCCCGCGAAGATTAATGCCCGGCGTCGGAAAGTTTGCGGAAGAGAATTTTCGCGGTCGCGAGGCGTCGTTGTCGCGGAACTTTTTTGCGATTGTCGCGACGAACGGGCTCGCGGAAAACGGGAAAGAGCGGAACGGAGGAAGCGAAAACGGTGCGATGTGCGGGGCGATGCGTGGCGAGACGAGGCGAGACGGGGCGCGGCAAAAAGGAGAACGGTGAAAACTCGGCCGGACTCTCGTTAATAACTGGACTCGACTTGATTATGGTCGCCACGGGCGCATTGGCCGCGCTCTAGCCTTGGCGGTCGCGTCGCATCGAACGAGGTGGCCGCTAATGGGGCGGATATGGATGAAAAATTATCTCGGCTTAATGCACCCGCGCCCGTTTTTCGTTATTACCTGGGTTTTAAGGTTCCTCCGGGAGATACGCGGGCACCCTTCGCGCCGGGACCCTGCCGGGCACCCACGCTAATGCGCTCGCCGATTAAACGTTTGATCAACGGACCGATCGTTACAGGCGATTCCATTAGAACGCGCTGCACGGTTGACTTCTAACGCGGCCGCCGGAATAAACTGATTCCTACGATCAGTCCGTTCCCGCGTTATTCCATTACAACCCCTCGATCGAGTTGTTTGTGCCGGGGGACTGCAGCTGGCACCGATGAAAAGGAACCTAACTAGTAGATACCGACGACCTCAAACGGCTTCAAACACGCTCAAAGCGCCTAAACAGCCGCGCATCCAGCGAACTGCCTATCTGTTTCTATCGCCATCAATCGCACACTTTATCGGCATCACCGACATGCATCATGCATTAACCTTGCACCGTACTACTAGATACGGGTCTCTATGTGTGCGTGTGTGTGTGTGTGTGTGTGTGTGGTACGCGTACCAGGAAATCCAGGAGGCCGGCGGAGCAAAGATCGCGATGGAACTGGGATCTTTGGAGAAAGATATTTTCGAAGCGGCTGACGCTAGTGTGTTGTAGTGGAAATTCGATTATGCGAATTCGAAATCGACAGTGGAAGTTCGATTATGTGAATTCGAAATCGACAGTGGAAATTCGATTATTCGAATTCGAAATCGACAGTAGAAATTCGATTATTCGAATTCAAAATCGACGGTGGAACTACGATTAATCGAATTCGAAATCGACAGTGTAACTTCGATTATTCGAAGTAGAATATTCGAAATCGACAGTGGAACTTCGATTATAGGAATTAGAATATCGAAATAATATTCGAATAGAATATTGGAAATTGACAGTGGAAATTCTATTATTCGAATTCAAAATCGACTGTGGAACTTCGATTCTCCGAATTCGAAATCGACAATGGAACTTCGATTATCTGATTTAATTATTAGTCGAGGTCTAATCGATGTCCTTCTATAGTTTCATCGTTGTTGCGTGGAATAATCGAAAATCTGAATAATAAAGATCGAAGAAAATTAAGTTCAGACAAATTTTATACTGAAATTAATAATAAGAATTCTGAGAAACGTTCGTAATTCGATATTCAAAGATTACAGTGGACACGTGTGTGACACCAACGTCCAATCAAATCACGTAATGTAATTAATACAAATAATTTCATACAAAAAATAACGCGACTGTATACTTAAATTCTTTTAAAAACATAATAGAATTATATGTCATCTACTCAATTTTCCTACAAATGAATTAAATCCGGTGTCCACTAATCACAGCTCGAAATACTTCTATGATATTAATTTATCGCGTTAATTTATTTCGCGTATTAATTTATCGCGTTGCCATAATAATAATTTCGAGTTTATTTTGCAAGCTGTCTTCTTTCTTTAAAACCGAAATTACTATTGCAACGACTCAATACAGACGAATCGCAACGATCATCGACCGATAAAAACCGCTTCAAACATGGTTAAACGATCTAAACAACTGCACAACGTTGTAATTCAGCACATCGTTGCACATCGTTGCATATCGTTGCACATCGGTTCATCATTGTACTCCAGCACAGCACACGGTATATCATGCAACATTGTAACGTATCGAATTATTTGTGTCGCGAAAGTGGCGATCAAACTCGATTAAACCTCGAAGTTTAATCCAACCAGGGCGTGCAAGGAATGGAGCGCGCGAAACATCCGGATCGCGAGCCACGCCATAACAAACGCGACGGTGTTTCGGAGCGGGGTGCATGTTTTGCCGATGAGTTGTACTTTCTTTCGGATCTCAGTGATACACGAACAAGAGCCCTCTCCCCTCGTTCGCCCCGGCAAAAGAACACCTGAACGCTGGAGTGCGCTTAACTCTGTAACTCGCGGGGCGAGGGCCGCCGAACCCGGTCGGGAAACTTTGAATAACAGCTGCGCTCTTCTTGCGCCGGGGATTTCCGAAAAATGATTTTCTAGACTCCGCGGCTCCGAGTTTGTTGGTGGCGAAAGCGCAGTAAATTCTCTGCGATTGTCGCGGAACGTGTGAACAGAAATGGAAAATTTAGGAAGCGGAGACACGATTGTTCGAGTCTCGCGGCGCGGTTTTGCAGTTGTTGACAATCGGCGACGATAAAAACTAATGTACATTATTTTGTAACAATTGCAAGACTGGATTTATTTAAATTTCGTGTGATTTGTATTATAATATAATCTGAATCTTTTTTTTTCTAGAAATATTTTTACAATATCGGGAACCGTAAAAGAAAGTATCGGAAACCCGTCGTCGCGACTGAAATTCCCGATCAAGGCTGAACGAAGCGATCGGAGAAATGATTCGTTCGAGTGTTCGTATTATTAATTATTTAGTTGTTTATTTTTATACAGCCGCCGTATTCCCTTCTATTAGTAAAGTACAAAATTTCAAGCAACAGAAAAATGTCTTCAGAGATATATAAGAACTGAATCCTAACAATTGAATTAATATTATGTAATTAATTGATAAACCGTAATTAATATTTCACCGAATCTAATTTAAACGCGGATTTAAACACTTTTATGGTGCAATAGGTGAGTGTTTTTAGCAATCGATGGCGCTCTAGAAGTTATGCAACAGAACATTTAAAAATAGCACGGTTAAAAACTTGGTCGACCGATGACTATCACTAATTGCAAGCCTGGACACTCATTTATCATGCCCTGATAACTACGTGTACAGTCTGCATCTTTATGCAAATTTCTACTTTCATCGATTTCGTTCTAAGAACCCGAAATACAGTGAAAGTTTAGTTTATCAACTAATGGCTTCCTGGTGACGACCATTAAAGGGGTAACGTCATTAGCGATTATTAACTGTGGGTTCCTGTACTTATTTTAAGATACTTGAGTTGGACGTTTATTTCATGTAACCGTTGTAACCATTGTAACAATTTTTGTCATTTTATTATCATTTTACTATTATCGTTATTATCATCATTATTATGCCAAATTTTTTCTAGGAAACTTAAACCTTGACATAATGTTGAGATAACCTTGACCTATTATCGTTATTATCATCATTATTATGCCAAATTTTTTCTAGGAAACTTAAACCTTGACATAACGTTGAGATAACCTTGACCTATTATCGTTATTATCATCATTATTATGCCAAATTTTTTCTAGAAAACTTAAACCTTGACATAGCCTTGATATAACCATTGTAACCATTGTAACAATTTTTGTCATTTTATTAACATTTTACTATTATCGTTATTATCATCATTATTATACGAAATTTTTTTATAAAACTTAAACCTTGACAGAATCTTGATACAACCGTTGTAACAATTTTTGTCATTTTATTATCATTTTACTATTATCGTTATTATCATCATTATTATGCCAAATTTTTTCTAGAAAACTTAAACCTTGACAAAGCCTTGATATAACCATTGTAACCATTGTAACAATTTTTGTCATTTTATTAACATTTTACATACGGAATAACATACGGAATTTTTTATATAAAACTTAAACCTTGACATAACCTTGACACGACCATTGCAATCGTTGTAACAATTTTTCTCATTTTATTATCATGTTACTATTACCGTTATTATCATCATTATTATACGAAATTTTTTGCAGAAATCTTACAAATGAATTCGACCCGTTGATGCCCGACGAATAAATAAATAAAACGGATCGATGAGTTCGCCACAGCAAGAAGGTGCAATTTTAAATAGATAAACCAAAACTAGCCACCGGAGACACCGTGGCAAGCTTGAATATTTTGACTGTTTTGCATTCGGCGTCCTCGGTTTCAAATATAAATGCAAAATATCCGCGGTTTATTGATGAAATACGTAGAAAACGTCTAGAGAGCGGTTCGCCGATAAAATCCGCGGGAACGTCTGGAACAGTTAACCGATAAAATTCGTAGAAACGTCTAGCACAGTCCGTTGATAAAATATGTAGAAACGCCGGGAGAATTGATCTATAGAGTCAACGATCGAGCGATTCCGCTAGTCCGGTGACCGGCAAAGACCAGCGACGCGGTTCTTACGCTCGAGAGCTTATCGACGCGAATACACAGGCGAATAAATCGGCAGGTTATCGGGGCAGGCTGTCAATGGGCTGGCGGGAAGTTATCGTCGGCGGACGTTGCACCCACGGCATTCAGGGAGTCGCGGCCGCGATAACGACGCAACAGATTCGCCATCGGTGACGGCAGAAGTACGTAATCGGGGCCCGGCCGGTGAGCACACCGACCTCGCAGCTGATCGACCCGCAACTACGATGTTCCGGAGATTAGGGGATACTCAATTAAGGGATTCGGTATCACAGAATTTCGAGAGCTTCGGATTAAGGACGCTTATCGTCGGAGTAACTTTGGATTATGGGACAAACCGGCCGGCGAGGCTGGCTCCTGCGTGCTGAATGCCGAATGCCGAATGCTATCTGCCCGCCGCGACCCGCGGAGTAATAATGGAGAATACAGCCAAGGATAGAGAGGCGTTTAGAACCTACGGGCTGCCTACCTACGCGTTTCGGGAGCGACGGGATTGCTGCCGGATAATGGAACCAGCCTCTTCGCTGCGCCCGCGTTCGCTACTGTCGGCCTACTGCCGCCATCATCGGCTGTCGCAGTCCACACGGTGTCCCAAAACTATCTCGCAATCGTGGTGGCGAGTTCCTCGGGTCATTTGGAGTAACTTTTTCCTTTGCAAAAATTTTCTCCGCGGCTTCGTTTACGAGTTATTAACGAAAAACGGCGGCCAATGAGAGACGAGCTCGGCTGACGCGAGGCGGCTCAGTTCCGCTGATTGGCTCGACCGTCTCGCGCCAGCCGAGCTCGCCTCTCGTTGGCCGTCTCGCGCCAGTCGAGCTCGCCTCTCATTGGTCACCGTTTTTCGTTAATAACTCGTAAACGAAGCCACGGATCGCATTTTCGCTGAGGAAAAAGTTGCTTCAAATGGCTTCAGGAACCCTTCATTCCCGGATTGCGAGACATTTTTGGAATATTTTGTATATTCGGTTCGATGAATATCGATAGCACGGTTAAGAACATCTGTAACATCGTTAAATAATCGATATTGTCGTCAAGATACCACCGAGACGAATAGAGGCTACGATAATCTCAGCGTCTAAAAATAAGGTAAAGCGTAATGAACCCATTATTCGATCAAATGCTTTCACTTCTACATTTTCCCGTTCCATTGAATTATCAACTTCGAGCGATTTTAGGACACCCTATATTTGCGCCGATCCCAGACAGCGCGTTGACGAACCTTTGCGTAATCAGTTATTCCATGAGATAATTGCATTTTCGAAACTCGACGCTGATATCCTGCGATAGTTTTAACGGCGTTCGAAGGAATCGAAGGTTCTTGGACCAAAGATCCGGGCTATTTTACGCGTTCGTTGTTCAGTCTTTTATGAAACAGTGGAGATTAATTGAATTCTGCATCGCGATATATATTGTACGATCGATAATTTAACAATGCTTATTAGCAGACTGCGGATTTCAATGCCGAATAAAAATTGTCAGCGAAACTTAATTTTTCCTTGGGTCATCTTTATGAGTTAAAAATAATACATTGACGTTTTAAAATGCTTTTAATTTCTACGCTGTTTTAATTCGTGACTAAACGATTTTGCCATATACGCGTAAAATCCGCAGTCTATTTATCATCATTGTCAGCAATATTATAATAAACTTATATAACATGTAATTTATTCTCTTAGAATATTATATATATATATATATATATATAATATATATATATATATATATATATATATATATATATATATATATATATATATACAATATATATATATATATTGTGATATTTTCCGTGCAATTATTATATATATTATATAATAATACGTATAATATATATAATATATAATATATTATATAATATTATATATAATAATTAAATCATATAATAATTATACAACACACGATATGCTGGTACAGAATATTTCCCCGACAAAATGATACTAATAATTACAGAAAAACTCCGCTTCGAAATTCCCACGGTCTCCCGTATTTTTGCAGAGCGGAACGAGCGATCGAGTCGCGGGATTTGCGCGGGATCGATGACACATTAGCCGGTGCTCCTCTGAAAAGAGGAAACGCTAATCCAGTGCCGTATGATTTGCGTCCTATCGCAGCCGGTTACGTCGCCATTTACGTAATTAGTAATATCTGATTAACTAAACCGTAGTAGAATCGGATTAAATGAAATCGCAGAGCAAATGGCGGTGGCTCGTAAATCAGCTTATCCAGCTGCGACTTGTCCTTTATTCATTGTGTTTGCGCCTGTTTCCCGTTACGCTCAGCGTCCGGTGTCTATTGCGCCCGATCCCAATAAATAACGATATTATCGTCACGCCGGAATATCCGGGCCGATGAATTTTAACGGCCGCGAAAGGCCCCTTCCCGAAATCGCCTCCCTCCCCCTTACGTCGTCGGCGCGTACGTCGACGGAGAACGTCGCGGGGGCGGCTATCCTTCTAGCATGACCACCCCGAAACTATTCCCTAGCCACTCCGAGCCATTCCCGGACTGTGGAGTGGGCCAATTGTGTGGATAAAAGTTAGGGGAGACAAGTTGAGCCAATAAAGCGCCGATAGAATACCGATTCGACGTCGGGCGACGTCTGACGGCGGGCCCGTAAGCGATTCAAATTGCTCGCGAACGAATAAATAGAGGGACACGCGGCAATTACTCGGCTGCGGGTCTCTTTACACGCGAGAGCGAAATTGTGCGGGACGATCGCAGGGAACAGAAATCATATGAATGTTTATATTCGTATAACAGCTTCGTTTCTTTGGGTAATTTGACGCTAGATTTTTCGGGACCCGTCGAATTGACGGGTTTAGTTAATTGATTTCAAGATACGTTTAGTGGTTATTTATTCAATTGATATGTTAATATAACGCTTGTTAAAAATCAGGATAAATGTCCGATTGTTGCTTTTATAAACTAATATAGAACAGCTGTTTTTTGTGTGCTTCGTAAATCTAGTGTTAAATAAGTCGAAAACAGCCTATCGTAAAGATACGTTTATGAGGTATTTATTCAATTCATATGTTACAATGACATTTGTTAAAAATCAGGATAAATGTCCGATTGTTACTTTTATAAACTAATATAGAACAGTTGTTTTTTGTGCTTCGTAAATCTAGCGTTAAGTAAGTTGAAAACAGCCTATCGTAAAGATACATTTATGAGTTATTTATTCAATTGATATGTTAATATAACGCTTGTTAAAAATCAGGATAAATGTCTGATTGTTACTTTTATAAACTAATATAGAACAGCTGTTTTTTGTGCTTCGTAAATCTAGTGTTAAATAAGTCGAAAACAGCCTATCGTAAAGATACATTTCTGAGTTATTTATTCAATTCATATGTTACAATAACATTTGTTAAAAATCAGGGTAAATGTCCGATTGTCACTTTTATAAACTAATATAGAACAGCTGTTTTTTAATCACTTTTAATAAGTCGAAAATAGCGTGACGGCGTTACCAGATTTTTCTCGTGTCTTTGTAATTTAATATTACAGCTACTCATTTTTTCCATAAACGCAGAAAATCCGCAATCCAGCGATTACTCTCCATTTCATCTTTCGTACTCGCAGCCATTTTAACTTCGAAACAACAATTGTATTTTCGATATAAACGAATCCGATAACGAGGAAATTAAAATGCATTCGATTCGACGATATTAAATTCGGTATCAGTTTCTCTTTATAATTACAGACAGACGTCGGTTCACGTCGTGCAACAACGTTACACAGCTCGCATAGAAGTTAACCGAAATAATGAAAAAATAAATACACATTGTTTAAATTTACGTTCAGAGATGAAAAGTGAAAAACCGCGAGTATTTTATTTTCCTTTGTCCTTCTAAGTGACAGCAATTTTTTTAAAAGTGCATATTTTGGTGAACTAGTTCTTTTGACGCCTTCGAAAAAGTTCTAGTAATTTCGATCAATTTGAAAAAAATTGATTGTGATTCGAAAGGTGTTTGAATATCTTCGTGAGCTGTCGTATAATGCCAGTGACCATGGTCCTCTTAAAAAAGTGGCGAAAACGTTTCCCTCGCGAAGAAACGTCGCCGCGAGCAACGAGGACACACACACACACACACGCGCGCGCGCGCGCGAGAGAGAGAGACCGAAACACGGTGCAGCGTAAACTGCATTATCTTTAACCCTCGGTCGTCAGCCGCGTGCAATTCGACGCATTTTTCCCGCACACGGTGCACGTCGCGATAAACGCAAAAAAGCAGCGCGGCGAGCGCGTCGCTCGATTATTTGCGAACGACGACGCGATCGATGCGAACAATCCTACGCTCGAATGTGCAGAATTTTAATTGTTTTGTTTCCAATAAAGGGATTTGCAAATTCAACTGTTCACCTTTCCGTTGTATCGATGTTTCCACCGCTGCTGTGTCAACTCGATACCAAGGAAAAAATTAACGATTGTGTTACCACCGGAATTTTTCGGCCCGCATTTTCGTGTCGCCGGCGCAAATAAATGTGAAAGGATGCCGGTACGAAGTGGTCTCGTGATTTTTCGACGTAAACAGAATTACCCGCGCGGACATTCGCGTCGATGTTCCAGAAATTACGGGCAATTCTCTGCGACTGGCAGCTGTCAATTTAGAAACGATAAATGGCTGTTGGAAAACTTCGTTTGAAAATCGAAGATGACGCTATTCGTTGTAAGTACTCGGATGATGCTGACAACGGGTATTATAATTGGACAATGTTGACAGGAATTATTTGGTCAGTGTTGAGAATAAGTACTTGGACGTTAGTGACAATAAGTACTTTCACGATATTGACAGTAATTACTTGGACAGCATTGACGAGAAGTACTTCGACACTGTTGACAATAATTACGTGGACAGTATTGACAGTAATTACTTGGACAGTATTGATAATAAGCACTTAGTCACTATTGACAGGAATTACTTGGACACTATTGACAGTAATTACTTGAACAGTATTGACAATAAGCACTTGAACTCTATTGACAGTAATTACTTGAATAATATTGACAATGAGTACTTAACCACTAGTGACAATGAATACTTCCACACTGTTGACAGTAATTATGTGGACAGTATTGACAATAAGTACTTGGACACACACACACACATTAGTGACAATAAATACTTCCACAATATTGAGAGCAATTACTTGGACAGTATCAACAGTAAGTACTTGGTCACTATTGGCAGAAATTACTTGGACACTATTGACAGGAATTACTTGGACACTATTGACAGTAATTACTTGTACAGTATTCACAATAAGTACTTAAACACAAATGACAATAAGTACTTCCACGCTATCGACAGTAATTACTTGAACATTATTGACAGTAATTACTTGAATAGTATTGACAATGAATATTTAACCACTAGTGACAATAAATACTTCCACACTATTGACAGTAATCATGTGTGACAGTATTGACAATAAGTACTTGGACATTAGTGACAATAAATACTTACACAATACTGAGAGCAATTACTTGGACAGTATCAACAGTAAGTACTTGGTCACTATTGACAGAAATTCCTTGACACTATTGACAGTAATTATTTGTACAGTATTGGCAATAAGTACTTAAACACAAATGACAATAAGTACTTCCACACTATTGACAGAAATTACTTGGACACTATTGACAGTAATTATTTGTACAGTATTGGCAATAAGTACTTAAACACAAATGACAATAAGTACTTCCACACTATTGACAGTAATTACTTGAACAATATCGACAATAAGTACTTGAACACTATTGACAGTAATTACTTGAATAGTATTGACAATAAGTACTTTAATAATATTGACAATAAGTACTTCCACAATGTTGACAGTAATTAAATGAACATTACTGACAATAAGTACTCTGACACTATTGACAGTAATTATTTAGATGCTATTGACAATAAGTACTTAATCACTTTCAACCACAAATATATAAACAACACTGCAGCTTCGTCACTATCAACATCTTACAGAGATTAAAATTCTCCAAATCTTCGGAATGAAATGAAATAGCAACCGAGATTCCACCAGCATCTCAGTCCACCTTATGACAATGATCGCGGACAATATCTTTCCAACTGAACGCTCAAGTGAACGCTCATATGGCCGATTCGTTTTGCTTGATTTTCCACTACATTTTCATATAATTGGGGCCGAGCCTTATCGGTGAAGACTGTGACCTGTTTTCAGCTCGTCAAATCGCTTCCTCCCGATTATTGACGGAAAAGAACCCGTACGAAGAATCTCGCAGCGTTGAAACGCCTGATCTCGATGGCCAATTGGGTGTTCTCTACCTCCTGCAATTAGACGTTCACCAAACTTTTCTCTCGATAGAGATCGTACGAACTTTCAACGATTTATTACTTCACAGGCGTTTGTTCTCCGATGACAGGTTAAAAGAACACGATTCGAATAATCCTGTATCAGAAAAAAAACGTTGCGAACTAAAACGTCGTTCCTTTAGCTCTTTAGGTGTTGCAACAGAGATCATTCGCATCTCCGTTGACTCGGTGCATTTATTTTCGGATGTCATCTTTCGACAGACTGTACCGCGGATTTAGAAACGACGTTCGATAGCTATTACTTCTTATTGATTTTTTATTATCGGTTCGTTAAGCTTCGACTATTTCAGCTCGAGATGTTGCAACTCCAAAAACCGATCATAAACAATTCAACGCAGACCGCGAGACAAGAATACACATCGGATTCGAGGCGTAATTGTTTCCGCACTTTGAACTAATCTCAAACTATTGCACTCGCGAGCACCTGCGTATCGATTTCATTGCGCGAATATCGATCGTGAACGGAAACGGCGATCACATTGTCAAGGGAGGCTCGACCAGGAAACCTATAAAGTGATACGCGAGTCTCATATTTTCGTTTTACCGTCTTCATTTTCTTTAAACACCTGTGGTCGGATCATTTTCAAATGTCTGATGTTTTAGGTGTCCCTAGAATCGATTAATTTCGCGCTTCGTTCATTAATTGCGTCGTCGTTTAATTCGGCTGCACGTCGAAAACAAGGTTGCTCTTCGAGATCAAAATAATCGAAGGAGATCAAAATAATAATCGAAAGATTTTTTGTTTAAACAGACAATATTTCACGTATCTCTCGAACAAATAAATTTCGCGTTTCATCCATTTGGTTACAAATCCTGTCCTCGTCTAATTCAATCGAAAGTCCAAAACGCGGTTGATCTTTAGGATCAAAACTTCTTTCATGAAATCAAGAAAAAATAAACGACATTGTATACATAATATACAAGGTGTCCCGGTATTTTTTATGTTCAAAATATCTCGGTATGCTCTGTGGCACTAAGAGAAGAGTGTTATATAAACACAAGTCACTCGGAGCTTCGATAAAAAGTTGTAACAAAAATACCGGATAAAGGTGGAATAGTAATCGATTCGCTGTTACTGCGGACATTGGCTCGAATAGCTCAGCAATATTTACGTCGAGCGTGTTTATGTAAGCAGTGATTACTACCCGAGATCGTCTAAGATCATTAAAGCTCAAACAGCTTTTAGCTTTTAAATAGCTATTAGTAGTTGAAGCGCCGATGTCAAGCAGTACATAAATACGTTGACCTGTTCCATCCAATGCTCTCGGTAACAGCAAATCTATTTCACTTGTATCGCGTATTTTCGTTATAATTGTTTAACCTGTCAAAATGACGTAAATTTTTTAATTTACGATTATTCGCATCGTAAAGATACACAATATACGAGTGATTTATTCAATTTATACGTTACTTGCGGCAAATGTTACAAAAACGCTCGTCAAAAATCAGAATAAATCTCTTAACGTCACCTTTATAAACAAATATAAAACAGAGCTGTCTTTTCGTGCTCCGTAAATCTAGCGTAAATAAAGCTCTAAAAGACCTACGTTCGCATAACATTATCTCCTTGTTTAGTACCACAGGATATACCGACAAAGTTTGAACATTAAAACCCGGGACACCGTGTACAATAAACGTACGACATTGCTGCTAAAAATGAGTTTTCCTTCCTTGGTTCTCCACAATACAAAAGACAAAACATTTTCAACGATTCATCCTCTCGAATTCCTTCCCTAAACCGAACCCGCTCATTGGACCTCTGTCCCATCAGTCGCCGATCACTCGGTGCTCACGCATCGAAAAGAACAAACCCATTTGCAAGCACGAGCTTGCGAATCGGCCCGAGGCGAACGCATTCGCGGCCCTAACTCGCGAGGCGATCAAACGGAGCGACATTCTCGCGGAAGCATCTCGCGGAACGCCCCCGAATTCGGGGCGCCGTGTCGGCGAGGGTGCCGCGATCCGTGGACTCACCGATCATCGTAGACGAAACCGGCGTGCAGGGTGTTGCAGTAAAGGGCCGTGGCGACGAGGGCGCAGGCTAGTGCTAGGATATCCATGTCACATCGTGGCGAGGACGGTGGCGGCGGCAGCGATGTCGACGGCAGCGGCGGCCTCTTAACTTGTTGCACGTCCGCGGGCCTTCCTCCTCCACCACCTCCACAGCCCCTCCTCCTCCACCTCCTGATTCCAGCGGCTCGTCGTACGGCGGTCGAGACGTCCGCCGGACGGTCCAGTGACCGCCGCTCTGACGCCTGCCCGGATGTATCTCGCCCGGGCCGAATGTCGGTGACACGTCGCGAGAAACGAGCCAGTAATCAAGCCGCAGCTTCGCCGAGTCGTGACGCTGGGTGCCGCGTCGCGACCAGGACCGGCCGATATGCCGATAAGATCGACTTCGATCCGCCGTGCCGGCGACCTATCGGTACTGCGGAGCCGGGGACTGCTTCGATACCCTTGACATCCGAGGTCCTCGCAGGATCTGGGCTCGGCTACCGTCGCTTAGTTCTGCTGCTCCGGGCCTGGAGACCCAGCTGACATCCGAGGTCTGTTCGCAAATATCTGGGCTGGGTTTTTTTTCGTCGAGACGTTAACGGTCTGACGGAACAGGCAGCCTAGCTAGCCTGGACATCAGACGTTCTCGCGAAATCTGGGCTAGACTCGACGGCGAGACGACGATTCAGCTGATCTGGGGCTAAGAGACAGCCTAGGCAAGGCTGTCGAGATCTTCGCAAATTCTGCGCTAGATAAGATGTCAAAGTGTTAGTTCGGTTGCTCGAGAGACAGCCTAGGCAGCCTGAACATTCGAGGAGAAACAAGTCTGCTCTGTGCGAAGGTATTGGCTCATCGAAGCTGGTGCTAAACAGGAGACAGATCAGGTAGCCTGGTCCAGGATTTTCTGGAATCAAGTCTGGTCTAGTCTGGGGTCTAGTTGAGCTGGTCTGGTGCAAGAGATAGCCCGCGACGTCTAAAATCGTCAGCGATCGTCAGGTCTGCCCTCCGATAAGAGGGTCTCAGTTCAGCTGATCTCGTGCAAGAGATAGCGAAAACATCCGCGATCCCTGTCAACTCTTGGTAAAGCTAGCAGAAAGGGGTATCGGTTCGGCGCAGCTGGTCCCGGAGAATAGCCAGAGAGAGAGCCAAGATCGCAGGGGCAGCCGAAGGAGGACGCGGAGGAGGATTGCTGGCGCGCGAATCTTCTCACTGATCCGGTCACTAAGTATAACCGGCCCGGCGTCACTTTCACTGGGATCACCCGGTTTCCTCTTCACGCGATCACTGATCGAAGGGAACGACGACGACGCGGGTGGACCGCGCGGAGCTGGGCCCCGAGCACCGTCTTGGTCAACGGGACCGTCTCTTGTCCCCTGGACCGGGGGCGGTTGTTGTCGGCGTGTGACAACGGCTCGCAGGTTGGAGCGTGAACGGTAAGTCGGCCTGTGTGGGAACCGGTCGCGGCGGTCACCAGAGACGGCAGCTGCACACGGCGCGGAGGACTCGCTGGCTGATGGTACAGCGGCGAACACTGGCAACGAGGACGAGTGATACGGGTAGGCACTGTGTACCCGCGACGCGGCGCATGTTCCGAATGCGGAACGCTAACTGTCGCGCGCCCCCCGAGGACGAGCGCTTTATACGAGCGGGAGACGGGCATCGATCGGACGGGCGCTTGCGCTTACCCGCTCCTCTGCTATTCCTCCTCCTGCCTCCTCCGGTGTGCTTCCTGGTCCTCCTTGGTCACTTCTCATCTCCTCTCTTCTATTCGGCTTTGCTTCGCCTCTTTTCGATGCTCTAGTCCTTCCACGTCTGATCGACCTTCTAGTCTTCTACACGCTGATCTCCTATGCTCTAGTTTCCTCTGATCTCCTCTGGTTCTCGCTGCTCTAGTTTCCTCTTGTTAGTTGTTCTGTCTGGTCCACTCTGCTCTAATCTTCTCACTTCTGGTCTCCTGTGCTCTAATCTTCTTATACCTGGTCTTCTCTGGTATGATCTAGCGGCTGTGTTTTTGTTTGCTATAATCGTCTCGTTTCTGGTCTTCTTTGCTCTAATCGTCGTTTCTCTGGTTTTCTTTTTCTTCTCCAATCTCCTCTCCTTCGGCCTTCTCTTCTTCCTTCTGATCTATTCTGCTCTAATCTTTTCACTGCCGGTCTCGACTGCTATAATCGTCTCGTTTCTGGTCTTCTTTGCTCTAGTGTCTTCTTCTCTAGTCTTCTTTTTCTTCTCTGGTCATCTCTTCTCCAGCTTTCTGTCGTTTCCTGTGGTCTACTTTGCTCTAATCTCCTCAACTATGGTCTCGACTGCTCTAATCTTCTCATCTATAGTTTTCTTTGCTCTAGTCTCCTCTTCTCTAGCCTTCTCTTTCCTGCCCAGTCTTCTCTTTCACAGCATTCTCCCCTTTCTTCTGGTCTATTTTGCTCTAATTTCCTCAACAGTGGTCTCTTCTGCTCTAATCGTATCGTCTTTGGTCTGCTTTGCTCTATTCTGCTCTTCTCTAGTCTTCTCTTTCCTCCCTAGTCTTTTCTACTCTAGCCTTCTGTCCTTTCATCTGCTCTAGTCTGCTCTAAAACTCCTCACCATTGGTTTGTTCTGCTCTAATCTTCTCACCTCTGGTCTCCTTTGCTCTAGTCTCATCTTCTCTAGTCTTCTCCTCCTTCCTTAGTCATCCCTTCTGCAGCCTTCTGTCCTTTCCTCTGCTCTATTCTGCTCTAATCTCCTCACCTTTGATCACTTCTGCTCTAATCTTCTCATTTCTGGCCCCCTTTGCTCTAGTCTCCTCTTCTCAAGTCTTCTCTTCCTTCCTTAGTCTTCTCTTCTCCAGCCTTCTGTCCTTTTCTCTGCTCTATTCTGCTCTAATCTCCCCACCACTGCTCTAATCTTCTCATTTCTGGCCCCCTTTGCTCTAGTCTCCTATTCTCTAGTCTTCTCCTCCTTCCTTAGTCTTCCCTTTTGCAGCCTTCTGTCCTTTTCTCTGCTCTATTCTGCTCTAATCTCCTCATCTCTGACCTCTTCTGCTCTAATCTTCTCATCTCTGCTTTCTCTAGTCTTCTCTTTCGTCCCCGATCTCCCCTCCTCCAACCTTCTCTTCTCTCCCCTAATCTATTCTCCTCTACTCTCCTCACCAGTGGTCTCCTCTGCTCTAATCTCCTCATCTCTGGTCTTCTTCGCCGCAGCTTTCTCTTCTCCGGTCTTCTCTGCCGAGGTCCTTCCTTCTCCAGTCTTCGTCACTCTTCTAGGCCTAGCTCCGGCATCTTCAAGCTAGCTACCTCGCGTGCTGCCGGCCGCAGCACATCTTTAACCTAGACCAGCATCGAGACCGCGACCACGACCGCGACCAACGGACTGGATTAACCGCAACTCCGGCGACACTGGTGACCGATAGCTGCCCTTTTGGAAAATGACGCGTAACGACGACCGCGGCAACGATCCCGTTTCACAGCGCCGCTTCGCCCTGGAAACTTATCGAAAGTGCAATTTTGTATAGTACGTACATTGTACGCATTCCGCAGCATCGGATGCCGTTCGAAGTTTTCGAATATACCGCCCGGTTACTATGTCTCTATGTATTTCGACCTTTTTGAGAAGCTTAATATTTGCGAAGATTAAGTTTATTCTACAGAAAAAGAGAAGACTATTTGCAGAGCATTTCGCCATTAAAATGTGAGTTATAACGATGAATTATGCACGCGAGCGACGCAATGTATTTTTGAATTCGGTCTTGCGCTTCTCTATTCTCGATGTGTCTCTTTAATCGTCGTCGTATTTTAATGTAATGCAATAGAAACAGTCCCGACAGTCGTAGAGAAAGATCTGTTCTAACGAAATTCTTCAACGTAAAATGTCAACTTTGACATCCAATCGACAAATTTTGCCCGTTTTCTGCCATTTCTGTGATATTTCAGTTTAAATATTAAATATTATTTATGTGTAGAATATAATTATATTTGATGTTATTCACTGCGTCAGGCAGTTAACTATTGATAATAAGATAACTATTGATACAAAAGATAAATTATATATATTATATAATTAACATTATAATGACTATTGCCTTATGACCACGATAAAATTTGGATTTGTCTAAACTTCTATTTTTATTATGATTTAATTTCCATTGTATTTAGTTTTCATAGAAACCTGTTTCTAATATCAGGAACCGCGAAAGAAAAATTCAAGAATCGGACATTTCCGCATGTTTTCCGGTTCTAGTATTAAAAATGGCGCTTGTGTCATTACTTTCTGATTGTCCAATGTTGAATTCGCCAATTTGTATTAACATAATCATATTCGGCAAGCTTATCGGTGCAAGAGCGCCGATTTTCATACAAACGGTACGAAGTTGCGAATTACGGGCCAACATTTCGGGAAAAGGTACCATTACGCGGCGACAGTCGCTGGACCAGTTTAAAGGGCACCAACGTCTTGGACCCGGCCACCTTGGAACGTCCCAGGACCACTGAAAGGATAATGTTACCGGGCGCCGCGTGATCGCGTGCTTTGATGCGGTCCCTTCCCAGTAATGGCCAAACGGTCTGCCAGGAATTAATGTCGAGCTGCTAACTGAAAACGGGATGTTTGAGCATGATTGAGCGAGGCGCTTGGCCGCGATGACGGTGTAGCGGGTTGTTACGTCGGTTATGCTCGCTATCTTTTATATTTTCGGGGATGCTGGCGCGCACGAACGGGGAATCGCGATAATTGGGTTCAGCCGATTTGCGCACTGATTGTAGAACACGGGGGAGAATGTATATTAATTGAAATGCCAAAACCGCGTACAAGTTGTTTAACATGACCGGCTATGTAGAACACCATCATCGGCCGGTTGCGTTCGCGAATTCCATTTTCCAAAACAGCGAAAGGAAATTTCGCATTACAGCGAATTCTCTGTAAATTACGCTGAGATTGTATTGTACAAAAAAAAGAAGTGGACGATTTGAGAAGAGGAGGTACGATTATGCGAGCCTTGCGGCTCGTTTTCATAGTCATCGATTGTCTAGGTTATGTGTACCAAATTGCCATTTTTTTGTACAATTCGAGCGTTAATTAGGGAGAGCCTCAAGTTCTGAATTTAGATCACCGTGATATTAATCCGTACGAGGCGGTGGCTAGGTCAATTTTGACCCAGGATATTGAACACTTCACCCATGAATGGGTGACGGAATTATTTGATCAGATTTGAATAGCATTTGTTACCCTAATCTATTATCTTTTTCACTTGTTCATTTATTCAAAGTCGCAGCTACTTTCTTGGGTTATTAACTATCGCGTTAAATAATTATTAAATATTGTATCTTTTATTATTATCTATTGTATTTCCCAAATTCCATTAGCGATCCGTGAAACGTAAGAACGTTGAAAAAGTAATCGACGCGAGACAATCTATCCTTTCAATTCCAGTTTGTTCAATTTTTTAATTCGATTGTCAATCAATTTTTTGGATCGTGTGACGGTCAACGTGTTAAACCGTTCCCTTAATTACTGAATTTCCGGCAATTAAATCGAATAAATTGCCGTTAAAAATTGGAACGGTAGAGAGGTTAATCAGTCTGCGAGAAATATCCTCAAAAATATATTTTGAAAAATTAGTTATTATGTTTTGCAAAATTCAATTTTACTTAATTTGCCTATACTCAATTTAATCATAATTTAATTTTCATTTTAACCTCGACATTTTGCAAGTTCCTAGAAAAACAAAACCTTGGTTGCAACGTAACAAGAGCTCGCAACTAGAGTTATCAATGTACAATAAAGTCTCCCTAATTGACGCTCAGATTTTCCACAAAAATGGACGATTTTGAAAGAGGAGATACGATTGTTCGAGCCTTGCGGCTCGTCTTTTATGGTTATCGATTGTCAACAATTATAAAAACGTGCTTCAAGGCTCGAATAATCGTGTGGTTCCTAGCGAGGATCTTCGTCGCGGCTTCGTCGACGAGTCATTCACGAGAAACGGAGTACATGTCTCTCTAATTGACGCTCAGATTGTCCACAAAAAAATTGACACTTTGGGAAGAGAAGATACAATTATTCGAGCCTTGCAGCTCGTTTTCATAGTTGTTGACAATTCGTAACTATAAAAATGAACCGCAAGAATCGAATAATCTTCTCTTTCTAAATTGCCCATTTTTGTGGACAATCAGAGAGACATTACTGAGCGTCAATTAGAGAGACATTACTGTACAATAAATTCTCCCTAATCAACGTTCAGATTGTACAAAGAAAATGGACAATTTGGGAGAAGGAGATACGATTATTCGAGCCTCGCAGTTCGTTTTTATAGTCACCGATTGTCAACAACTACGAAAACTATAAGGCTGAAATAATCGCATCTCCTCTTCCCAAATTGTCCATTTCTCTGCATAATTTCGGCGTCAATTAGGAAGACATTACTATTCAGGGTGTCCCAAAAATGTCTCGCAATCCGAAAGTGGCGGGTTCCTCAGGCCATTCGAAGCAACTTCTTCCTTTACAAAAATTTTCTCCGAGGCACCGTTAACGAGTTATTAACGAAAAACGGTGACCAATGAGAGGCGAGCTCAGCTGGCGCGAGGCGATCGAACCAACGAGCAGAACTGGGCTTCGTACGCTGGTTGGCTGGGCCGCCCTCGCGTCAGCCGTACTCGATTCTTATTGGTCACTGTTTTTCGTTAATAACTCGGTAACGGTGCCTCGGAGAAAACTTTTGTAAAGAAAGAAGTTGCTTCAAATGATCCGAGGAACCCGCCATTTCCGGATTGCAAGACATTTTTGGGACATCCTGTATATCGTTTTATAACAGCAACAAGGTTGAATTTCCCGGAACTTTCTACGATGACCTTGAAAACAAAAAGAGGAGACACGATTATCGACGACCGCAAAAACGAGGCCACCAGACTCGAACAATCAACAACGATCCTCGACCAGCATCGAAAGTTCTCGCGACGGACATCGATCGCGTCCAGTAATTATTCTATTATCCGAACGCGAGGCACGTCGGTCGAGGAGACAAAGATCCCGAAAACCACTCCGCGATCAGATTCCCAGGAATCCCATGGGATAGCATCCGATCGTAGAAACGGCCCGCTGTTGATCACCGGCTCAGCCGACTGGTTTCAGGCGGACCACCGATTTCACCGACAACATATGGAAGGTCCAGATGGCGATCCATCTAGATATCGAGCGAGGAGCCTGGCAGAGCCGGGACAGTCTTTCGGCTGGCGAAGTAAGCGTGCTTTGTCAAGGGAGAGAAGGCGGTTGCGACAGGGCGCGGCGCTGCGGCGGCGGGCTTGTCACTAGTTCATCATGTCACACCTTATTTATCAGTGACGTGTATCCCGCTTCAATTAGCCCATACGGGATTAAATTATCGCAAGGGGTCGTTGCATCCTGATACACGGGTATCGACCAGCATCCGTTTACGGCGGCGCGCCGTGAACGATAAGGGAACGAGATTGCGATCAAGGCGAGAACCGAGCGGAGAGAGCCGTGACGCGCGGGTCACCAAGAGCGGAGACAACAGGTGCTGAAGGGTTACAGAGATTTCTTTCGAGCTGGGCGAGGCCCGCGCGCCGAGCCGCCGCGCGTTATTAAATACGGTTTCGAGGCGCGTAACTACGTGGTCCGTCGTTTGTTGCTGTTTCAGCCCCCGTGCGCCGCCCTCAAATTACTACGATTAATCACTATAGTCGCGAATAATTAATTGCGCGCAAGGGGCTGCGTGAAGCGTACATTCATCACGAGTATTGTTTTAACCGTGCCAGTTACGCTCGGTGATAGTATACTTAGCGGGATCCCGTGTGCATCGCTCCGCGCCGCGAAAACGACAGACAGTGCTGCGCCCGTTCGCCGGGCTCGGAATTGTTTTAATAATAACGATTGTGAAATTAAAGGCGCGACGCGCGAACCGTTCCGATCGTTAGTTTGTACTCGAATAATTGGATCCAGCGATTCGTAGTTGGCGATTCGCAGGATCTTTTTATTCGTCCGCGGAAATTCTTCGTCGACGCCACGTATCTTCTCCTCCGTGCGATGTGCGTATTCGTTTCTGCGACTCTAATTGCAGTTAATTCTGCCTAATTGACGCGAAGCTTGGAAACGGAAATGGGCAATTTGGGAAGAGGAAGTACGATTATCATGGTTGTTGACAATCGGTAACTATGAAAACGAGCCGCGAGGCTCGAACAATACATTTTTATGTTTAAATTGATTTTATGGTTAAACTTCTCTTCTCAAATTGTTCATTTTTACTTGGAAGCTTTGTTTCTGTTGATGGGAATTTTGTACTGTAAGAATAGAAGGAATTACGACGGCTGAAAGTTGCTCGAAATTTAATAATGTTAATGGCACGTGTGGATGGATTATTAATAACACGATTACTCGAACGAATTATTTCATCGATCGTTTTGTTCAGCTTTAAATGAAAATTTAAGGCAGAGTCTTGAAGCTTGAGTCTTGTTACAACTTTATAATTATAAATTATTTATTAATAATTATATAATTATATAATGTATTTATATTATATATTATATTTATATTAGATAATTATATAATTAATTTATTACAACTATTGAATACGCCTTTTGGCTAGCACTGAATCACAAAATTATACGGTAAATTCTCCCTAATTGACGCACAAATTGTAGACAAAAAAGAAGAATTTGGGAAGAGCAGATAAGATTATTCGAGCCTTGCGGCTCGTTTTTATAGTTACCGACTGTCAACTATAAAAATATAATAATCGAATAATCGCAGCTACTCTTCCGAAATTGTCTATTCTACAGATCTATATAGATCTAATAAAATGGTATAGATTTAATAATAAATCTAATAAATCTAATATTAATCTAATAGATCTAATAAAATAATATAGATCTAATATAGTTCTAATAAAATAGTGTAGATCTAATAATAAATCTAAGAAATCTAATATTAATCTAATAAATCTAATAAAATAGTATAGATCTAATAATAAATCTAATAAATCTAATATTAATCTAATAGATCTAATAAAATAGTATAGATCTAATAATAAATCTAAGAAATCTAATATTAATCTAATAAATCTAATAAAATAGTATAGATCTAATTATAAATCTAATAAATCTAATATTAATCTAATAGATCTAATAAAATAGTATAGATCTAATAATAAATCTAATAAATCTAATATTAATCTAATAGATCTAATAAAATAGTATAGATCTAATGTAGATCTAATATAATAGTATAAATCTACTATAAATCCAATAAAATATATAGATTTTATATATATATAGACAAAAGAGATCTAAGATAGATCTAACGTAGATCTAATAAAACATTATAGATCTAATACAGATCTAACAAAACGGTATAGATGCTAACATAGATTTATCAGTATCATCGGATTAGTATCGAAAAAATAGAAAGAATTTAACTGTGAATTTTAATCTCGGACAATATTCGTAGCACTACCGTATCATCCGAGCCAGTTAAAAAAATGGAACAAAAATCCAAAAACTCGGTGCGATCAATTTCCACTAAATCCAGTCGCCATTGCACAAGCTAATCGCGGAACAGCGTGCGATTAATCTCGTGCGGGAAAACGGCGATCGAGCGACCTGGCGGAGAAAATGAAAGAAAATCGAAAGGAAAGCGAGAGAGAGAGAGTGAGAGAAAGAAAGAGAAAGAGAGAAAGAGTGAGAGAGAGAGCAACGGCACGATTGAAGCTCTAATCAAGCCGGCCGGCACTTAGCTCCTCGTCGCATAAAGCAGGCCGCGTGGACGTCGCGGGGTAACGAGGACCGATCGAAAGTCACCGGCTTGGAGAGCACAGCGGTCCCGGAACGAAGCGCACGGGTAAACAATTCCGCGCACGGAATGGGCAGCAGGCGATTATATACGAGGGGAAGGGTCGAGACCATGGGGGCGACGTATATTACGGCGCACGTACACGCGCTCCCCTCCAACCCTTTCACCCTCGCAATGACCTTTGTCCGCCTTCTTCTGTTGCCTCATCTCGGCGACCCCAGATGCCGGGATCCCTCGTGACTGCCGACGCACGTGACTCTGCAGTCACCGGCCCCGTGTTTCCGAGAGAGACTGACCGGTGCCGGGGAAACAACGAAAGTGTACAAGATCGCTCCTCGAAACGGGACGAGGTGTGTGTGTGGACCGAAAGTTCGCGGGATCGTTTTCTTCTTTTGCTTTTGTTGCCAAGTAATATAAGTTCGCGCGCGGCTCTTGTCCGACAGCGGCGCGGCGCGGTTTGTTTAACAGCTGCTTCCGGTGTGGCTGGCTAAATGGAAGCTTATTTTTTATTTGCTATATATATATATAGTTGTTATTTATATAAATAAATATGTATATATAATAATATAGAATAAAATTTATAAAATATATAATAGAATATTATATTATAATAATGCTATTTATAACATTATATATATATAATGTTATAAATATTATAAGATTATTATAATATAAAATTATGTTATAAATTTATAATATTATGTTATAATATTATGTTATAAATTTTATAAATTTTATTTTATATTATCATATGTATATTTATTTATATAAATGATAAATATATAATTATTATAATTATAATTGTGTTATAATATAAGAAAAAATCTATAAAATTTATAACATAATATTATAATATTATAATAATGTTATAATATTTATAACAACGTATATAATATAATGTAATGTATTCTAAATATATACAATATATAAATGCACTTGTGCAAATGAAATGCAAGAAAAATGTGCAAAATGGAAATTCTGTAAGCCAGACAAATGATTTTGAATTCAGAATTAAAATGGCTTCGAATCGAAAGGGTTAATCGCAGAGTTACGTTGAAATTGAGACGCGAAGGGATGTCGTCGCATCTGTTTCTCTTTAAGAAAAAGAAAAACTTCTTCTTTAACCTCGACATTTCTAACTTTCCCTTACAATTTTACATTGTTCACATATATATATATATATATATATATATATATATATATATATTGTTGACATAACCTTGACAACACCTTAACATTATATCGTTACAATGAAAACTTATTCTCGTACCTCCGAATTCTTGGTCGAATAAAATTGAACCTAGATAACAATTTCTATTCAAACATATTTTCATTCCATGTCGAATATTTAACTATCCTTTACAATTTTACATTGTTCACATATATATATATTGTTGACATAACCTTGACAACATACCTTAACATTATATCGTTACAATAAAAACTTATTCTCGTACCTCCGAATTCTTGGTCGAATAAAATTGAACCTAGATAACAATTTCTATTCAAACATATTTTCATTTCATGTCGAATATTTAACTATCCCTTACAATTTTACATTGTTCACATATATATATTGTTGACATAACCTTGACAACACCTTAACATTATATCGTTACAATGAAAACTTATTCTCGTACCTCCGAATTCTTGGTCGAATAAAATTGAACCTAGATAACAATTTCTATTTAAACATTTTTTTAATTTTTTCTATTTTTCAATCCATCGAATATTTATTCGACAATATCCGATAAAATTAAATTCGGATAAATCGTCATCCAGATACATTTTAATTCGCTCAACACCGTCGAATAACATTGTCACCGTCGTCCCATATTCTCTATCCGTCATCCGAACAAAATGTATCCGAAACGTAGGACGAGCACGCGCGCTGCCCGGCCATGTTGTTACTTCTGATACGCTAATAGCCGGCGTGTATCACGTAAGAATCGCGGTGCCGTTCGAGGGTTTCCTCCGCGTGGCCCGGGCCCAGGCGCATGCCCGCGATTAGTTCGCACGATAATTCAGAACGAGGCGCGTATAACCGAGCTTGTCCGGGCGGATCGCGTGGTCTCCGGTCATCGTATCTCCTGCCCTTCTTCCCCCGCCGACACGGCGATGTCCGGTCGCCAGCATCGCCGGTCGCCGGTCGCCGAGAGAGAGGGAAAGCAGGAGGGTCCGCATTAGCCCATTATCTTAATCTAGCAGCGCGTGGGACAAATAACAGGGTAGCCTCGCGGCGGCCGCATATCCCGGCGACCCTACGCCGCCGACTCTGCCCCCCTCCGCCGCCCCTTGGCGTGCCCCGCCGCGATCTACCCGATCTCACAGTTCTATATTACAGCTACCGGAAAGTCATATTTTTTTTTCGCTACGAAAGCTACGACTTTTTTTGCCCCCCGGGCCCCGCCGAGCCGCGCCGCGCCGGCACGCTGGTTATCTAATTGATTGCTGGATCGTTGTCGCGAGCCGGCGCACGCGCTAACCACGTCGATACAATGTTCGCAACGGCTGTTATTGTTCCGGGAACGCGATACCAGAAACGCCGAGGTTCGAGGTTTTCAGCGGGGTTGCGGGGAAATGTTCAAACCTTCAATCGGCTCCGACGGAACCGTTCTTTCCTTGGCTTTGAATTCTTTTTCTGTTCTCGGAGAAAGAATTGTAAGTGCGCGTTATTTTTTATTCTGTATGGGGAAGCGAAAGCGGATACTATAGCGTGATCAGTTCCTTTGGTTCGATTTTGGATGTAATTAATTTTATGTCTATTTTTATTTTTTCCTTGGCATTGAATTTTTGTCTGTTCTCGGAGAAAGAATTGTAAGTGCGCGTTATTTTTTATTCTGTATGGGGAAGCGAAAGCGGATACTATAGCGTGATCAGTTCTTTTGGTTCGATTTTAGATGTAATTAATTTTATGTTTATCTTTATTTTTTACTTGACTTTTAATTCTTTTTCTGTTCTCGGAGAAAGAATTGTAAGTGCACGTTATTTTTTATTCTGTATGGGGAAGCGAAAGCGGATACTATAGCGTGATCAGTTCTTTTGGTTCGATTTTAGATGTAATTAATTTTATGTTTATCTTTATTTTTTACTTGACTTTTAATTCTTTTTCTGTTCTCGGAGAAAGAATTGTAGATGAACGTTATTTTTTGTTCTGTATGGGAAAGCGAAAGCGGATACTATAGCGTGATCAGTTCCTTTGGTTCGATTTTGGATGTAATTAATTTTATGTCTATTTTTATTTTTTCCTTGGCATTGAATTTTTTTCTGTTCTCGAAGAAAGAATTGTAGATGCACGTTATTTTTTGTTCTGTATGGGAAAGCGAAAGCGGATACTATAGCATGATCAGTTCCTTTGGTTCGATTTTGGATGTAATTAATTTTATTTGTGCTGCTTTATTTTGCTTATTTTTGGACCGAAAATTTAGTGTCTTTTCCTACGATCAATTTAGTGGGTCGAATACTGTTTAATTCTTTTAGTCTTCTGTCAGTCGATGTTAAAAGGTTCAAAACGAATTTCCATAATATCAGTTTCATTTATTTATTTTTTATTAGTATTAATATTGGTTCTCCATATTTATTTTGTAGAAATGAGTTTTCAACCAAATATAATGATACAAAATAAAATCTATAAAATTTATAACATAATATTATAATATTATAATATACATATTTGGGAAGCCATTTTAATTCTGAATTCAAAATCATTTGTCTGGCTTACAGAATTTCCATTTTGCACATTTTTCTTGCATTCCATTTGCACAAGTGTATTTTATTATTATATGAATTTTGCGACTCGTGCAACAATTACGCTTTCAACAGTTTTCAAAATATAAACAAAATCGGAGTCACCAATCGAATGCAGAGGGTTAAATTGAACCGGAATGGAACGAGAACAATAAATTAGATGCTCATTGTCACCCCCGTAAAAACACTCACCCTGTTCGCTGCGTTCAACTGCACTACACTGAAGAAGTATTAATACCTTCCTAATAAAAAAACTCAATTTTCAAAGAATTTAAAGAAACATTTAATAATTTGAAAACCGCCAATAAGATTTTTATAACAAATATACATATAATGAGGACATTTCAGATTTCAGGGGATTCTTTCAAATAAACAACGAAATTAAGCAAAATTACATTTCTCAAAAAGATAGACGGCGTGAATAAAAATAGATTCGATCAAGCAGTGGTTATGGTTTCTCGACTAGAAAACAGTTTTCGCAGCGTTTCGCACCCCGACCGCAGATCGGCGGCGGACGGTGCATCGGCGGGAACGGGGGTGAATTGTCCAAGGATTCCATTGGCGGCGGACGCGCGGGACCACAAAGCGAAATCCATGGGGGGATCGTAAGGAATGTTTACAATGGCCGGAAGAAAAAATCGGCCGGAGGAATTTGCCGATGACCTGAATAGCTGCCGCGGGGAGGGGTCGCGAGCGCCACGTGGCCGGCATTCTATGCTGCGAATCGCCGATATACAGGCATCCCTAATCCAACAAGGCTTGTCCTATTTAGCCGGGATCCGGAGCAGGTCACCGTAGAACGGTGCCGTGTAAAACCTGGCCGGCCGAGAGCGAGATCGAATTAAGTATTAACGCGGAACACACCGTCAGACGCGAGCCGCGCCATTCCCGCTGATGGGTCCCTCGTATCCAGACCGCCATCAAATAGATCGTTTGACAAGCTGCTTAGAGGAGCAGGGATGCTTTGGCATAGACAAACGTAGCGTAATGCTGGCGGTACGCGCGTATGGCAGCTGACGCATTAATAGTGAACGTATGGCCGATGTACGGTCGCCGCGCAAACGCTCCCCTGTATGGGCCCCATTCCTTTCCCTTGACAATATTATGGGACCGATCGAAGACCGTGCGCCGACCTGCTCGATGTAAGGCATAAAGCAAAAAATTAGGTCGAAGGGGAGGAAAGAAATTGGAGAAATGCGCTGTGCTCGCGAATCTTCGTGACGGAGCTTCGTGCAAAATAAACATTGTCCACCGCGACTGCAACGAACAAAAGTCAAGTAGCAATTTATTTTCGTTGCTAACGTTTTTAATAAGCTGGAAATATTCTGTCAGCGTGGTCAAATTTCTTCTGTGCATTATATTTACCGTTTTGGATTCTATTTACTCACCATCGTCGTAAGCGCATAACAGTTTAATCAGAGGGGTTGTAATTATTAAATATATTTCATTGTATTATGTACGATTATATATAAATAATAATAATAATAATACAGCGTAAAATCGTGTTAGACTCTCGTTGCGAACACTTCGAGCATAAATCTGCTAAATTTGTTTCGCTCACGACAAAATGAAATACAAGCTTTTTGTTGTTCATATTTCGCAATTACAATTCACTCAGAGAACATTTGTTAGGGGAATGTTATTATATCGTGCTATCCGATTTTCGTGGAACTTATTCCGGTTTCGTGAGTCGTATACTTTTGGGAGGCAGTCGTTCATTTTTCGGGGTGATAATAACCCTCTGCGTTAGGGTTGCGGCGATATCTGATCGTTTATCTCGGGAACTATTAAACGGAAAGACGAATGAAATGCATGGCCAATGTATTTTTCGTACTAATTATGTTTGTGAAGATTAAGAAAAAATATAATATAAATAATGAAATGTAGTATAATAAAATTTATTATATGTATATCATGTACATAGTATATAAATCAAATAAAAAGAAATTCAGAGATTATATACTGTATCAACCACGTTTACCGAAGTTTTATGTTGGTTAAACATTGTGAGTCACTTTTGTTGTATTTGTGGTGGTTGCAATTAGGCGCGGTTAATTTTTATTAGGAGAATCGATATCACTGGCGAGATTTGTAGATATTTGTCAAAATATAATACGTGCTTGGTTTAAAAGTTATTGCGACAGTAATCTTTTCGGTTGTACACATAGAGGAAGTGCTTCTAAAAATTGTTCTGTGTGATAAAAGCCAGAAGTACACACGCAAAAGGCACACGATTAAATTCTTTACCAGGACTACCATAAATTGTGCTTTTTCTTCCCCAGGAACCGCATACTTGAAGAACGAGCTAGTCCACCGCCGTCTGTGGTCCAACAAATGAAAATTAAAGCCTCGACGTTTCCACAACTTCTGATTACCAGACTGTAAATATTTAGCCGTTTAATAACTACTGTGAATATTCTACAAAATATAAATATATAGAATATTAAAATAATTGTAAGTAAATAATATTATGTAAATAAATAAAATGTTAATATAACTATAAGTAGATTATATTTTACAAATAAATAGAATATCAATATAAGTATAGGTAAATAATATTCTATAAATAAATAGAATATTAATACTAGTATAAGTAAATAGAATATTAATATAACTATAAACAAATAATATTCTGTAAATAAATAAAATATTAATATAACTACAAGTAAATAATATTCCATATATAAGTAGAATATTTATATAACTATAAGTAAATAATATTCCATAAATAAATGTAATATTAATATAACTGCAAGTAAATAATATTCAATAAATAAATAGAATATCAATATAACTACAAGTAAATAATATTCCAAAAATAAATAAAATATTAATATAACTACAAGTAAATAATATTCCATAAATAAATAGAATATTAAATAACTTCTATAAATATATAGAAACCGCGTAAATCAACAAAAATAAATAACATTTACATTTAATTGTTATCCTGAGAAATCTTTCAAGCGCTTCATTTTAGCATTTTTTTTGCATTTCTAATATTTCATGAAATTCGTCAAAATTTTAATTCCACAATCCTTTCGTTACATCTTTTCGCATAATCTCGCAGGTTGAAAGATCTGGATCACCGGTTGGAACGGCGCATCTCCCCGAAAACACGTGTCATAAATCAAACTGGCGGCTATTCATGCGAAGACGATTGTACTCGCGCAGATCAAAGTGGTAATTTTAAATGCCTCGGTCGGCTAGGCCGGGTCCGCGGGGGTGGCCGGGGCTGATTCGTTGGTAATCGAGGACGCGGTTTCTCAATTATTTGCAGCCACGCTGGAAATTGAACGTCATTTGATTTCGCTAGAAGGAAATTAATTCTGATGCGACCGGGGGACAGATCGTGTGCTCGCGAATGTAATCTAGGTTGCGCTCTGGAGAATGGACGACGACGCACGGCCGCCATTTTGACCTCCCCAGGGATTAAGAAATCAATTGATCAATACGCGATGTTGCTGGTGCAATGAAGAAAAAGTAAACATTTCTTTCCATCTGCTTCCTGTTTGTTCGCGATCGCGTTACGATGTTACAGTATTCGTATTATTAATTAATTTAAATTCGTATTAAATCCGTATTATTGAAGCGAAAAATATATTTTATATATACAATATATACAATATATAAAATGTATAAAATATATAGAATGTATAAAATATATGAAATGTATAAAATATATGAAATGTATAAAATATATGAAATATATAAAATATATGAAATACATAAAATATAAACCTCACATTCATCCGAACCATGCACTTCTATTCTGTAATGCAACAATTGTCAATATCAATGTACCTAGTAAAAAAAAAATGCGATTAAAAAATATGACACTGATTCAACATTATCGCCTTCATGAACCAGATCCGCGGTACAGAAAAATTGAAAAGAAAAGATATTATTTTTTAAATATTGTTCAAGCAAAAAAATAATTTTGACTGAAATTATTTCAAACGATGAAATTTGTCGATGAATGTGTCGAATATAATAAATGTGTCGCTTCATCGATAAAGGAAAGTAGAAATCAATAATAATGCTATGCCATTGCTTGAAGAAAGTGTTACATGCGTTTCCTATGATAAGTAAAGTATGCATCATTTTCTTGATCTGTCAATAAAGCAAGTTTACGAGTCGCAACGATGACTGTTCCACTTATAGAAGGAACTAACCACTGCGCGACGTATCTGACGCATGTGAAATATTTTTGCACCGAGCCGAGGTATATTTATATTTCGTCCGGTAATTATACACTGCGACTATTTTTATGAAACTCACCCTCGCGATGCGGTCGAGTCAATATGTGGGGGATGCTTAACTTTCTGTTCTTCGCACGGGGTGAGTTGTAGCGTAGGGTGGCTCTCTTGAATTAAATTAGCTACTCCGGTGCTGGTAGTAGTATCGATAAATATGCAAGTTGCACGATAATTTCAACGATAAGTTTACTATATTTTTAATTTTCGAATTGCAGTCAATATTGCGATAAAAATCGCTAAAAATCGAAATAAATATATTACTGCCACTTTCGATGAGAGTTTTTAACTTGGAGAGCGAACTATGATTTTTTTAATGCAATTAATGGCCGTTACAAATGTTTATAAATATTGTCGATGCGTTCATCGATTTCAAAAGAGAACGATTATGATAATTGAGATAATTTAAAAAGTTCGCCATCGTTTCTTACGTTTCTTATTTTCGTTGTTTGAGTAATTTATTTAACGCGACGTGTCTTTTTATTGAGAAATAGTAAAATAATTTAGTAAAGCGAAGTTGCGAGGTCCTTTCGAATGTCACGCCATGCATTGTAACTTTAAAAAGTAAGGTGTAATGTATTTTACAGCTTTTGTTTCACAAGTGAAACGAGAAATCTGATTTTATTTCGCGTTTCGCCGAAATAAATTATTATCAAGCGATTCTCTATTTTAAAAAAAAATAATAAATAATTAGGCAGCCGCGCGCTTAAAAAGTTTCGAGAAATTGAAATCGTTGAACCATGATTCGCAATGTTTCCCGGCGTCATTAACACAGTTTTAATTGAAAAGCACGAATTTTCTATCAACAACTCCACTTTCGTATATTGCTATGCAATTACGGATTAATAAATTTCCCAATTATTCCTATACTTCGATACGGTACGCAGAAGCGACACAAATGTAATAATTAGGTCAACACGACAGAAAATTTAAACATGTTCGACGCGTGTGCGCTGTGCCCACCAATAAAAATCATTACCGCAGCTATCCCAGATATCGGATGACCTCCGCGTATTGCTTGAATGCAACACGATGCAAATCGACGGTTTCAGCGAAAGTAAAGCCAGTCGGCTAATTGAGTAAATCGGCGAGTTGCGTTACAATGAAGTAGCTCGAAAAATGTAATCGAACGAGCTTGCTTCTTAAACACTGAATTTTTATCTGTTGCTCAGTCAATGTTAAATATTCGGCATATTAATTTCTATATCGTGAGATAGCTTTTTGTTTTGAGTAAAAAATGTGATAAAAGTTGCTTGTGAATTTCAATTACAGCATATTAATTTCAATATTTAATGATAGTTTCTTGTTTTGAGTAAAAAAAATATGATAAAAATTGCTTGTGAATTTCAATTATAACATATTAATTTCTATATTTAAAGATAGCTTCTTGTTTTGAGTAAAAAATATGATAAAAATTGCTCGTGATTTTTAATTATAACATATTAATTTCTATATTTAAAGATAGCTTCTTATTTTGAGTAAAAAATATGATAAAAATTGCTCGTGATTTTTAATTATAACATATTAATTTCTATATTTAAAGATAGCTTCTTGTTTTGAGTAAAAAATATGATAAAAATTGCTTGTGAATTTCAATTATAACATAATAATTTCTATATTTAAAAATAGCTTCTTGTTTTGAGTAAAAATATGATAAAAATTGCTCGTGAATTTCAATTACAGCACATTAATTTCTATATCTAAAGATAGCTTCTTATTTTGAGTAAAAAATATGATAAAAAAATCGCTTGTGAATTTCAATTGCAGCATATTAATTTCTATATCTAAAGATAGCTTCTTATTTTGAGTAAAAAATATGATAAAAATCGCTCGTGAATTTCAATTTCATAAAAATATACTTAAAAATGTACAGCTTCATTCAAACAAGATATTATTGCATCAAGTTGCGTAGCTTCTTGTTTCGAGCAAAAAAATACGATGTCACTCGATGCAAAAAATATTCCGTCAAAGTAAAAGTCAACGAAATTATTGGAATGCTCGCTCGGAGCCTGTTGTACTTGTAAATAATAAATATTTTTAAAAAAAAGGAAAAAAATTGAAATTGAAATTCGCAAGCAATTTTAATTTCGCGTAAAAATTCGTCGGCCTTCTTCTGAAAGCCCACCGTAGACCAAGCCCCGTCGTCCACCACGCGCGAATAAAGGTTAATTCCGACGGAACGTATTTAGCCAGTCCGTACGAATTTGACACACTGAATAAAAGCATTAGAGCGACGGGAGCAGGTGCCCGTCTGTTGACACGCGATTCGAAAATCCGCGAACGAGCATTTTATTTCGGCGCCGGCAAACATGCTCTCGAGCATCAATGGAAATGTGACAGGCCTCCCAGCGGCGTGCCGAAGTGCCGCTCGCCATGTAAAATCCCCCGGCAGAATGGAAATATGATGACGAGAACCCATGGACTCCGTTGTAATTCGTTCACCGGAAATGATTATTTCGCTCGTACAGATCGAGCTCGTTGATCCGATCGAGCTCGTCGATTCGATCTTGCCATTGGGCTATGGGGTCGAAAGCGCCCGAATGCGGTATCGAATTCTGAATAAATCAATTCCGATTAAAATCACGTGTTTACGCGGAATTTCGTTGCTTTTTCTAGAATGAGAATCGTTTCGAATAGAATAAGTAATAACATTCATTCTTCGGCGACGTTTATAAATGTAAATATAGAATGCGGATATTAAATGTGCGGTAAATCAATTTTCGATTAATTTACAATTTAACCTGAAAGAATGAATAAATCAAGAATATATATATATATATATATATATATATATATAAATCGAATGATTAATTAATCAAATGAATGATTTAATGCGCGGAGAAAGAATTAATAAATCAATGATAAATCGAATGATTAGTGAATCAAATGAGTGCTACGATAATTAATGATGCAATAATTAATTAATAATATATAATATGATTATGTATATAATATAATAGTTAATAATGCGATAATAATTAATCGATCGAATTAGTATCTAGCCATGAACGAATTAATAGTGAATCAGGGTTAAATTAATATCTAATCAAGAGCAAATTAACAACTAATTGAAAATTAACTTTTAGGCTTTATATTTATGTGTGATCATATTAACAGAAAGCAATTAATAAAATTATATCTATAATACTATTTATAAGTAACAGTGTAATTATCAAATGTTACATATACAGTACAAAATATTGAATATACGGTGTCAATGAATTTCGTAAATTAATTTCACGAGAAACATAATTCGCCGTCAATAATATATAAAAATCATTCTAGCTACTTTAACAGCACCTAATAGCAGCTAATATTTGTCGCAAGTCAAAGTAAAGACTCTACCCTACGCGATGATCCTAATTAAACTACTAAATTCCACTAAACACGTCCTAAAAATTGAGAACGAAAACAAAGATCTTAAATAACAAGTGAACAGAAACGAACGCAATGGAAATGAAATTTTGAACGATTCAAATACACGGCTGGTGCACTGATCAATTTAATATTTTAAGTATTAAATGAATTTGATATTTAGGTAATTATTAATCATCAATAATATCTTCGAAATCGCGTGAACATGTCAATCATTAATAAAAACGAAAACGAATCATGCCATAATGTGATCCAAACGTTCGATCACAACGATCTGCCTATTTTCCCGATCATTTTGGGAACACTTTACCGCTTCCGGGGTGCCACATGGCCCGCAGTATGCGGGTCGCGTCGATCTTCCGACGCGTCCCGGCGCGCCCCGCGGCGGCGTTTCGCGCGCGGATCGTCGGCGAGCCGCGTTTTAATCGTCGGAATTGGTCGAGCAAACGGAAAAAGGTTGCTCGGTAAGCGAGCGGCATCGGCGGGGGCCGATTATCGATCGACACGAGCACATTTTCGACTTCGGCATCGGCGTCGGCGTAGGCGTCGCGTCGCTTCGGTGCGGGTCGGCCGCGGCGGAACACCTCGTGGCTCGTTTCGCTCGCTATCGAAACTGCCGCGTTACCGCGTCGCCGAGATTTTTCCGATATCCGTGCCGCGGGCTGTGCGCGGAAAATTCAACGCCATTATTCGAGCACGCTGTTGCCGGAACGAGCGGAGGTCCCATTCGCATGCTGGCCCGTACGTGTGCGCGCCGCGTACGCGTACGCGGAACGCGACGGCCCGTTGTAGCTACACGGCGAATGTTGTTAACAACTGGTATCAAGAGTAGGTTCAACACGGCCCGCCGAAATCTACGAGGCCTTGTCGCTGACACGGCGCCACGCGCTCTACCTGTCCGCAAAGAGCGTCGGACCGGGCCGGGCCGGGTCGGGTCGGGCCGCCGCAGCGGTCGATGACCATAATGGGACAAAAATTAAAATGGAAGAAGCTCTTCATGTATCGGAAATACATGAAAGGAAATTATAAAGGTTGTTCGCTTAGTTAGTTGTTCATCTTTGTTAAAGCGCTTGGGACTTCTTTCTGGACCGGAAGTTAAGGATTCTTTGTGCAGAATTTATTCGACAAATTAGGATTGGATGTACAATTACTGACTAAAGTTAAGAAATTTTACATTTCGTCGACGTTTGAGTCGAATTTGTTATTTTAATAAATATAGGTCTAAATTACGAGTACATATTATAGTGAAGCATAGAAAACAGATTGTTTATGTTGCAAATATTGTTACATTTAGTGCAAGCGACAAGTGAAGAATTAATGAGAATAAAAAGGAGATAGAAAACGATGGAAAGAATATATATTTTCAATTACAAGATATTTATATATTATATTTATTTATATTAATATTTTATTCGTACTATATTTATATTTATTTATATTAATATATTATCCGTATTGTATTTATATTTAATTATACTAATATTTCATTCATATTATATCCATATTTATTTATATTAATACTTTATTCATATTATATTCATATTTATTTATATTAATATTTTCATCGACACCGTACAAATGTTCATGGTACGTTCAACAAATCTACTACTCCCAAGAATATTTATTTGTGCAACGTGTTTCTTAATTTTTGTCGGTCACTGAATATATTATAATAAAAATCGCTAAATATCTAAACGAATTTTCGCTTTTTTCGGTAAGCGGTTATTATGACAAAAATCATCAAAAATCTGAATAGATGTACACTTTCGTCGATAATCGTATATCGCAATAAAAATCTCTGAAAATCCGAATAAACATTCGCTTTCGTTTGGCACGCGTATATTACAACAAAAATCGCAAAAAACGCGAATAAATGTACGCTCTCGTTAATTCCATAAAGCGACAAAAACTAACTGCTTTCAGTGCTCTGAAAACCTCGTAACGATACCACTGGCCGATAAATTAGGACGTCGGCCATTCTCGATTATCGTCGCGCTTTTTTTTCGAAAAATTGACCGCCGAGATCCGTGTCGAGCCGACGAGAAGCGGCGGATCGCGGGCAGGGCCGAGCGAGCCTGAAGAGGGCACGTACGCGAGGCGGGCTGAAAATCGACAACGGAACTCGATTTATAGTTTCCCGGCAGACCCGACAGGTGTTTCAAAAATACGTGCGCCGCCGGATCCGGCGGATAGAAGGCGACCGACCGACCGACCGTCGCGCCGGGCTTTCGATGTTTCCTAAATCGCATAAACCGGCGCGGTGCGGCGCCGCGCCGCCTCGACACCGCCAGGGAATCGCCTGTTTACCCTTTCTTTTTACGGGCCGATCCGGCGCTCCGAAGGAGAAATAGAATAACGAATGGAGAAGACCGGAGCGGTGACGTGGAGAGGTTGTTTGTTAGAGAAGATCGCAAGTTTGGGAATTGGATCGGTGCGCGAGAGGTTGGCCGAAGGAATTCCACGGCATTCGACTTCGACGAGATCCCTGCGTTCTTTCGCGACGAGTTCTCTTGACACTATGAGCTCTTCGCTTTTGCCGCGCTAATTCGTCGGCGAAGGCGATTTCGAGGCGATAGCGTGGATGTTCAATGCATAGATTGATAACGCTTGTGGATATCGTACACGGTGCCCCAAAAATCTCTCACAGTTGCGGTGGCGAGTTCCTCAGGTCATTTGCAATAACTTTTTCCTTTACAAAAATTTTCTCCGAGGCACCGTTATCGAGTTATTAGCGAAAAATAACTGACCAATGAGAGGCGAGGTCGGCTGACGCACGGCGGCCCAGCCAACGAGCGCGCGAGGCCCAGTTCCACTCATTGGCTCGGCCGCCACGAGTCAGCTGACCTCGCCTCTCATTGGCCACTGTTTTTCGTTAATAACTCGCAAACGAAGCCTCGTAGAACATTTTCGCTAAGGAAAAAGTTGCTTCAAATGACCTCGGGAACCCCTCATTTTGATAATGTTAAAATTATTTCGAGGCATAACATTACCAAATTCGTTTGCGTTTAAAAGAACTGTTGAACGTGTAACTGTTGCATGAGTGAGAAAATGCAGCTTCACGTGCAGAGAGTGCACTAGATTACACAAAATAGAAATCAGAAGTAAATCAACAAAACTATTTTGGATTTAAGATGGCTCCGACTGCAAACGGTTGACATATCAACATTCACAAGTTTCTTTCCATTCTGTTCGCTATTCTATCCTTCACCAATACATTTTGCAATACATTTTACATCACCTACACGAACGCGTGAAATCGGAAATCTCCGATTCTCCCTCGATCGCCCAAAAATCGCTGAATCCCTTCGGCGAGACGCGAGAAGCGACGGCCAAGAACGACCGCCGGAACGTTCCGAAGGGAAGAGAAAGAGAGCATAGAGCGGATACCTGTTGGCTTTGGTAACAAGTAGGGTGAGCGTACAAGAGGGTGCTGGTCGGCAGGAAGTCCGTTCCGGTTGTTCTGCGTTTCCCGTGCGCCGGCTGGAAGGAGGGCGGAAGGCCGACGTCGTTCGTCTATTCGTCCGCGAGGAGGAAAGGCTTGAACGCAAATTGGAAACGTGAGGTGAAAATAGCGTCTGCAGGTTCGAGGCAACGACGTCTGGGCGCGACGCGACGCGATTTTCCACCGAAACCGGAGCCGCTCGTTTGTTCGGTGCTCCGTAACCCGCGTAGTCGAGGACCGACGCGACGTCGTCTAGTCACGATCGGCACTCCCCTTCACGGTGCCGAAGAATAGCTGTACGCATTTGTTCGTCGAACCCCGGGGGCCAACGACCCCGAACGAGCGGCGATGAGTGCGCGGAAAATCGCGATGAAATATCGGCTCGCCGCGGGAACCGGGGAGGTGGGGGTGGGTGGGGAAGAATAGGGGTGACGGCCCTTTGTGTGTCCGAGTATATAACGACGATCAAGGAGAGAGAGAGGAGGCGTGAAAAGGAACATCCGGGGACCCGGGACTGTTCTCCCGCTCAATTATATTCGGCTCTAATATTGTCGCTCCGCGACGATCCGACGACGCAGTGCCGTTGGCTCTGATTTTCGATAACCGTTTTCGCTGACTTGTTCCGGCCAGTTCGTTTTTAGCGAATCGTCTGAAACTTGTGAAACAGTTTATTTTATATAAAAATTATTTTATATAATGTTATGTATGATGTTAACGTGATTTCAGTATAATATATATGATATACGATATACGATATATGATATATGTTATATGATATATGATATATGATATATGATATATGATATATGATATATGATATACGATATATGATATATGATATATGATATACGATATACGATATACGATATACGATATACGATATACGATATACGATATATGATATATGATATATGTTATATGTTATATGATATACGATATACGATATACGATATACGATATACGATATACGATATACGATATACGATATACGATATACGATATACGATATATGTTATATGTTATATGATATACGATATATGATATATGATATACGATATATGATATATGATATACGATATACGATATACGATATATGATATATGATATATGATATATGATATATGATATTTGATATACGATATATGATATATGATATATGATATTTGATATATGATATATGATATATGATATATGATATATGATATATGATATATGATATATGATATATGATATATGATATATGATATACTATATACGATATATGATAGCGCCGATAAATTAAAAATGCTCGAAAAAATGACAATTCCATAGAAGCATATTTTTAATCGTTTCCTCGAATCTGTCTAGAATATTCATAACTGCATAAATAAAGATCCGCGTGTAGGTCCACGAGTATTCCCGGCGATATTTCCGGCATTTTGAGCAGCGCCGGGTAATGTAATGTTCGCCGTACAAAAACAGGTTAATCCAATAATTTAGCGACTCGGCTAATACCCGCGGCAAATTAAGTAATAATTAATAATGATTGCAGGACGCAATACCGAGGCTGGCCGATCGGAACGGTTAACAAGCGGAACTAAAATCTGCCGCTCGTGGCGATTGTTTACCGTAATTAAATTTCCTAAAACAACGAGCAGCGGCATGCTCGAATGCACGGGCAATTTGTCAAGCAACTTTCGTTCCTCCTTCTCTCTGTCTCTCTCTCTCTCTCTCTCTCTCTCTCTCTCTCTCTCTCTCTCTCTATCTATCTATCTATCTATCTATCTATCTATCTATCTATCTATCTATCTATCTATCTATCTATCTATCTATCTATCTATCTTTCTCTCGTTATCTGATTATCTTTATCTTGTTACCTCCCTTCTTCTCTGGAAAATTCCGCGAGTTAATATTGCCCGACGGAAATCTCCCTTTGAGGGCTAAAAAGCCGAAGATAGGAAATTAATTCCGGCGATACTTCTTTGTTTTCTGATAAAGCAAGGCGGAGGGCGTTCTAAAATTAATTCAGTTATCGCAGTGCTCGCATTACAGGCGATTGATCCGACGCGCGTCCCGCAAAAATCCGCGCCTGATTTTTGCCTCAAAAAGAGAAACCTATCGCGACTTGCTATGAAAAAGGGTACAGTAAATTGAGATATAATAATACAATATAAGAAATACAATAAAATGGACAATGGACAATTTAAAGGGGAAGGATTAGGCTACGTCCTGCTGCTCGCAGTATCCTCGACAAAAATGTAACAATCTTGCAATTAGAATTAAATCCGCGCATTTCGTCAATCTTGGTAATTTTCGATATGACAAACATGGCCTCGTATGTAAAGGGTTACAGTGGCGAGGGTGCGACGAACTTGAAATCGAGAAACGGTGTCTCGAAGTACAGATTTCAAGCTTTAATTTGAAAGCAAGGGCGTCATCCTGCGATGATTTTTCGCGCAGCAATCGTCGGTCAAAGTTGGCCAATTTTTCTGCAAAATTTTTCTATGCTATAATTCTTTATACATCGCATAAACGTCGCTGCAAATGTATTTGACTGACACTAATCGTCCCAATTAGACTGCGAATTTTATGCAAAATCAAAATAATTTAATTGCAACACACAGAAACTAAATATAAGCATATATTTAATTTTATAATCATTTTCATAAGCTGAAGATAATAAATTGGTATCTTGAGAATGCTTAAAAGTTGTTGTGCAATTTTGCAATTTTCAGAAAGAAGAAAAAACGTAGCAACCAGTAACTTAGAGCGATTTGATAGTTCCAGCGTCAAATAAATAAAAACCACGTTAATTTCAAAGTGGGCTATTTGTTTGCCCGGGGACCGTTGCGACGGTCCAAGTCCCGCCGATTCCGGGATTCGGCCGGGGCGCAATTAAAGAGGTCCGATCGGCGTTGTTTGATCTGGCCGGCTTTTTCGTTCGCATCGGCCCGCAAACTATTGTCCGGCATATAGCTCGTCACTTCGGTTTGCACGCGGTGAAGAATGGTCGCGGCCGCGCGCCGGCGAGAAGAAAGCCACGAAACTCGGCGTCCATTGGGAGATGGGTTTCCTTTGGCCGGGCACATTTGCATCCAACTTTGTTACACTCTGTCGAACGACAAAGACATACACGAAGACAAGCAAGCAGTCGCAGATGGCCGAAACTTTGCCGGTAGGACAATGCCCGAGGAAGAAGGGACACGAGCATCAGCGTGGGCGTAGCTCGGCTGCTCGCCGGGGGAGGGGGGGAGAAGGAACGGTTTAATCGGCTACCTTCTCTTTACCATCGTTCCCCGAGTATCTCCCACCGCAACGCTCCTCGTTCGCCTCACCCTACACGTCACCCTTTGCTCTGGTTATTCGCCGGCTGACGAACAATGCTCCGCTCTCTCCGAGCTCGATGGAAACCGAGCCATCCCCTGTCTCTCTCTCTCTCTCTCTCTCTCTCTCTCTCTCTCTCTTTCTCTGTCTCTTTCTTTCCCCTCCTGCTCGCACCATCGCACAGTGGTCCCGAGGTCGGTCATTTTTTTGCCAAAAGTCAATCTTTCGACTCTCGTGTTCCAAGATATTTGGTTCTCCGCGAAACCGACAAACCTTCTGAATCCTTGGAACCGTAAGTCCCTCGGACAATTTTACGTTGAAATATAGCCTGTAGAAGCAGTTAGTTTGATTATTCGTCATCAACCCTTTGCAGTCGAAGCCATTTCAACTCCGAATTCGAAACGATTCTTTCAACTTACGCAATTTCCGTTTTGTACGATTTAAGCGCGAGAACTTTGATACTGTTAACATGATTTTGTAACGTTAAAAAAATCATAGCCGCGTTCACTTTTTTTTAGATTGAAGCGGAAGGATCGAGCTACGTTCCGTTGCAAACAGCATCCCCGACAAAAAATTTGACCATCTTGCAATTAGAATTAAGTCCGCGCATTTCGTTAATCTTGGCAATTTTCGGTATAACAAACATGGTCTCGTATGTAAAGGGTTACAGTGGCGAGAGTGCGTCGAATTTAAAATCAAGAGACGGTAGCTCAAAGTAGAGATTTCAAGCTTTAATTTGAATCCAAGGGCGTCATCCTGCGACGATTTTTCGCGCAGCTATCGTCGGTCAAAGTCGGCCAATTTTTCTGCAGAATTTTTCTGTACCATAATTCTTTTCAGCATCGCGTAAACGTCGAATATATTTAATCGACGCTAATCGTCGCAATTAGACTGCGAATTTTATGCAAAATCGAGGTAACTTAATTGCAAAATGCAGAAACTAAATACAGACATTTATTTCATTTTTTAATCATTTTCATGAGTCGACGGTGATACAATGATATCTTGAAAATGCATAAAAGTTGTTGCAATTTTGCATTCGATTCAGATATTTTTGTTGGAAAAGCGCAAGATCCACGGTCTAGTTATCGGCGACCTGGAAAACCCGAGATTACAAGGTTCCAGAAAAATTTGACGAAATCCGGTTCTTTTTTGGCCAAAAATTACCGATCCCCGGACCGCCGTGCATCGCCGCCCTCCTCGTCCCCCCCTCCCCCCTTATACGTTCGCCCTTTTCTCCTTTTCTGTTCCGGCCCGGTGTCCGTGTGTGCAGGGCGAGCGAACGCGAGCGCAAAACCCACAGTTTCCCCTTTCGAGCACCACTTTCCCGGCGGAGTTTTCGACGGACCAGCTGTTGTAAAGCCACGGACGGAGAACGAGTGGAAAGAGGGCTCGTGTTGCCTTATAGAATTTTCGACTGGCGATTACCGGAATCGCTTCAGAGCATTTTACACTACTCGTTAGAGAGGACCGGGGGGATAGCCACTGGTTCTCCCCCCCCCCCCCCCACCCGCCTCGCCTCGCCCATTCTACACGGGTCCCTCTTCGCGGGTACGTCGCGTCTCCGTTCTAACTGGAAAACTTTGCCGAACAAACGCGATTCGCCGGCCACCGTGCGGTTCCTCGCAATTTTCCTTCCTATCCCGACCGCTTTTTTACTCGGACGCTGCCGGGATGAGATTCGGCGTGGGGAGGGGAATTGCGGTACGCTAATCGCACGGACGCATTGTCGTAGCGATTCGCTCGGAAACAAATTTCAGGACGTCCAATTCCGATTTCGGGAGAGCGTCGTCTTATCGAGCACTGGGCGAATGGGTTACTATCGCAAGTCGCATTTTCCTCGTTGCGAGAAACAGACAATTTTATTGTTCACCGATCGAATTTATTTTTAAGATAATTTATTTACGGTCAAGTAATTTATTTAACTTATTTACTGCCAAGTTGTTCATTTCACTTATTTACAGTCAAGTTATTCGTTTAATTTATTTACAGTCAAGTAATTTATTTAATTTGTGTACGGTCAAGTAGTTTATTTAATTTATTTACGGTCAAGTAATTTACTTAATTTATTTACAGTCGAATAATTTATTTAATTTATGTACAGTCGAGTATTTTCATTTAATTTATTCACAGTCAAGCAATTTATTTAATTCATTTACAGCGAAGTTATTTTACAATTAATTAAATTTATAGTAATTATATTAATAATTGATCTTACCTGGTTTTTTTCCAGTATTTTGTACGCCATTTTACTCGAATTATTAGGCTAATATTTGTAATAACAAAAATTAATAAAAGTCGAAATGAACGTAATCTTACAATTTTAATAAGACGAGTTTAGCGTTGAAACTCGAAATGAATTATTCCGGATCTATTAACAACGGCCTGGAAAAATGCAATGCTCCGCGCTGTGTTAAGAGAAACAACAAACGCGCCGCACCCTTTTTCTTCCAAGAAAAGTAACTGCGGCGCTTCTTCTTCATCCGGAGACAGGATAAATCCTAAATTGCGAACTCGCAGTTTGTATCCCTCAGTGAATTTTATTCTCTTCTTCCCGGAGGTTTTTTCGCGGCCGCTCTAAATTCGCAATTCAGGTCCGTGACTTTGTGTCGCGAACAATTAAGAAATAAAACGTATCTGGCGATAAATCTAAACTGCAATTATGCTCGACGCTCCCACGCAAACTAGGATAAATGTAAAGCGGCGACGGATGGACGACTGACTTCCATATTCTCTTAGGAAAAATCGATAGCTTTCAAATGGTGCATCGCTTTTTGATGCATGATTCAAAAGATTTCGTGGCTATTGTCGTGTTCCTTCTTTTTTCGAACGATATTCTCTACCATTTTATAAACTAAGCGACACATTTATTTTTAAAAGTGTTTATTTACTTTTCAAAGTATTAATTTATCTTCGAAGGTATTAATTTATTTTTCAAGGTATTCATTTATTTTTCAAGGTGTTCATTTATTTTTAAAGGCGTTAATTTATCTTTAATGGTATTCATTTATTTTTCAAGATATTAATTTATTTTTGGAGGTGTTTATTCATTTTTAAAGGTGTTTATTTATTTTTAAGGGCATTAATTCATCTTTAAAGGTATATTCATTTATTTTTAAAGATATTAATTTATTTTTGGAGGTGTTTATTTATTTTTAAAGGCATTAATTTATCTTTAAAGGTATTCATTTATTTTTCAAGATATTAATTTATTTTTGGAGGTGTTTATTTATTTTTAAAGGCATTAATTTATCTTTAAAGGTATTCATTTATTTTTCAAGGTATTAATTTATTTTTGCAGGTGTTTATTTATTTTTAAAGGTATACATTTATTTTTCAAGATATCAATGTATTTTTGAAGGTGTTTATCTATTTTTAAAAGTATTCATTTATTTTTAAAGGCATCAATCTACTTTTAAAGGTATTAATTTGTTTTTGAATTTAGTTTGTATGCGCTCAGTGTATGAGGATAATCCTAATTCTGCTATATAGTAGTTTCTCGATTATCTGAACTCTCTCTTGATATCCGAGCTGGCAATTAGGCAAACAAGTTTTACATATAAATAGCTCAATCTAGGGTAATCCATATGCGACACTATTTATTGTGAAAATCGATAACGATTTAATCTAGCACTGAATCTAAATAACCGTTCGATATCCGAACACTCGGGGTTATTTCGATCATCTCCAAAAATGTCCAAATGGATGCGGAACGAAATGGCAGAAAATTCTAATTCGGATCGCGCAAAGGTTAAATAATTTTCATAAACTAATTTCGTCACGATTCCTTTTTGGTCTCTTCTAAAGTTTCTCATTTTATAAATGATTTTGAGATAATATAATACAGCAAAAATTATGTCGTATTTAGAAGAAACGAAATTATCAAAATTATACCGTGATTGAAGGTAATAAAGTATAATTAATGAGCCACTGTTCAATACAGATAATTAATCAGACGCGACGTTAAATGAATAAATTAACCCTTTGCAGCCGAAGCTACTTTAATTCGAAATCCAAAACATGTTTTCTGATCTACAGTATTTCCATTTTATATAATTCAGTACGATTTATTCATATCTACGATATATTTCACGATATATTGCAATTTTAACAGTTTTTTTTACATATGAACTAATCCGATGCTGTTACAATTGTTTAGAAAAATAGTATAGTAATTTTTAGTGGCGCCTCCTCCTTACTCGAGTGGAAAGAGTTAAAAAGAAAAAAAATGGGTAGGTCATTGCATGAGACAAATCTGTTCACAAAAATGGCGTCTCCCAAATTTCAACATTTTCTAAAGAAATCTCGTAAATAAGCTCGAAACACGTGCAAACGAATCCCGCAAATTCGAGAGTGGAGAAGGTGTTATAGCTCGATCGCGAGGAAATCTTAAAAAGGCTGAAGAAAAAAAGGAGCGCGGTTCGCGCCGGAATGGCTCTCTCAACCGATGAGCATAATGCCGCAGGAAACGCTGCCGGGAAAGCGAAAACATCGCGCGCGGGCACACGCACGCACGCGGCGGTCTAATTAAACGATTCATTTGAAAAGCGAGAAATTGCGCGATAAACGTGGCAAATTCCACTCGGTGAGCGTTATTACGTATCTCGAGGAACGGAACGGTATGGAACGGGCCGGCGAAGGGACGCTCCGCGCGGCGAGAAGAAAAACGAAGATGGAGAACGCGTTACGCGGCGGAACGGGGTTGACTGGTTGAAGGGAGAGAGAGAGAGCGAGAGAGCAAGACAGAGAAGAGAGAGAGAGAGAGAGGAAGAGGGAGAATGACGGAGTGGAACAGAGAGCGAGAGAGAAGAAGCGAGGAAGAGTTGGAAAGAGAGAAAAGTAGAGTGAACGAGAGCGAGAAAGACAGAGAGATACACAGAGAACGGATGGAAAGGAAAAGAGAGACAGAGAAAGAGAGAGGTGGAAAAACAGATAGAAAGACACGGAGAAAGAAGGGAGAGAGAGACGGACACAAAGTGAACGAGAGAAAGAAGGACAGCCAGGAAAAGAGAGAGCGAGACAGGCACAATGTGAATGAGAAAGAGAAAGACAGCTGGAGGAAGAGAGAGATAGAAAGACGGAGAGGTCGGCAAAAAGTGAATTAGAGAGAGGAAGACAGGGAGAGAAAGAAAGAGAGATCAGACAGAAAGCGAATGAGAGGGAGAAAGACAGAGAGATATACAGAAAATGGACGAGAAAGAAACAGATGGACATAAAAAAGAGAAAGATAGAGAAACAGATAAAAAGACGCGCAGAGAAAAAAGGGAGAGAGAGACGGCACAATGTGAACGAGAAAGAGAAGGACAGCCAGAAAAAGAGAGAGCGAGACAGGCACAATGTGAACGAGAAAGAGAAAGACAGCTAGAAAAAGAGAAAAATAGTGAGACAGAGAGAATGAGAGAGAGAGAGAGAGAGAGGAAGATAGGGAGGAAAAGAGAGATTACACAGAAAGTGAATGAGTGGGAGAAAGACAGAAAGTGGATGAGAAAGAAACAGATGGACAGAAAAAAAGAGTGAGATAGAAAAACAGATAAAAAGACACAGAGAAAAAAAGGGAAAGAGAAACGGCACAAAGCGAACGACAAAGAGAAAAGCAACCAGAGAAAGAGAGAGATAGAAAGACAGAGAGGTCGACGAAAAGCGAATGAGAGATAGAAAGGGAGAGACAGAAAAAAAAGAGAGAAAAGTAGACGGAAAATGAATGAAAGAGGGAAAGAGGGGTGCTGAAGGAGAGAAAGAATGAAAGAGAATGAAAGGGGGATAGAAATAGGGAGAAAGTGAACGATAGAGGAAGAAAGAGAGAAAAAGAGAGACAAAAAGAGACGAACAGAAAGAGAAAGAGAAGCGATATCCAACGAAGCAACGCAGCGACTCGGCGACTCGACTTGTTGAGCACCATCTGTCGTTGTGTCTGCGTCTGCGGCGTTCCGTGGCTGTTGCAGCTGTAAAAAGTCATATCTCCTCTGGTCTAACGTACTCGGCGAAGCCAGTGTCCTCTCGCAAAACGGTCAGCGCGACTGATGCGGATAAAATACGAGTCCCGAAGCCGTTCGCCGGGTAAAAACTGTAAACAACCGGCAGCTGACGGCACTCGTATAAAATAGAATAAGAAAACTGAGGCGGCTCGTCGCGGCGCGTCGGTTAGCCAGAGCTGGCAGCTTCATTGTTCCTCTCTCTCTCAAGAGAGAGAGAGAGAGAGAGAGAGAGAGAGAGAGAGAGAGATGACTTATCCCAGCTTTTTGGTTGCCGCGCGCGCGACTAATGCGTCGTCGGGGGTGGAAAGACGGCCCCGGGACCAAGAACGGCCTCGAGCCGCCGCCATTCCGCCCAGAGAAAGCCGGTAATGGAAGCGACGGAGAAACCGACCGAGAGTCCATTGCTTTCGTAACAGGATCCCCGCGGCTTCTTGTTTACCCGGGAAAACTTCGGCCAAAGAACGCTCATGCACAAAATCACTTTCGCCGATTACGAGAACTTCGCGCCGCTCGTTGACACGTTCGATGCCCTTCCGGATGCCCTACGACCTTCCGCTTGCCACCCGGCTCTTTGCCGACACTGTTCATGCTTCTTCTACGACGGGGTTTTAGTTATTCGTTCGGCAACACTTCCGGGGTACTAGTCACTTAAAATTGCCACTTAATATTGCTACTTAAAATTACCATATAAAAGTGCCATTAAAAATTGAACACTTGAAAGTGCTACTAAAAACTGCTACTAAAGATTGTCATTGATGATAATCGACATTTAAAATTGGCATTAAAAATTGTCGCTAATAAAAATTACCACTTAAAATTGTCATGAAAAATTGCCAGTGAAAATCGTCATTAAAAATTGACAATAAAAATTGCTACTGAAGATTACCACTAAAAACTGTTACTAAAGATTGCCACTAATGAAAATTATCAATAAAAGTTGCCACTAAAGATTGTCACTAAAAATTGTCACTTATTATTGCGTCTAAAGATTGCCACTAATACAAAATTACCACTAAAAATTGTCACTTATTATTGCCAGCAAAAGTTGTCAATTAATATCGCCACTAAAAATTACCTCTTAAAGGTGCCACTAAAAACTGCTACTAAAGATTGGCACTAATAAAAATTACCACCAATAATTGCCACTAACAACTACTACTAAAGATTGCCATTAATAGAAATTTCTACTAAAAATTGCCAACTAAAGATTGCCACTAATAAAAATTACCACTAAAAATTGTCACTTATTATTAATAAGTTTATTATTAGTTATAAGTTATTATTAGTTAAATTATTATTAATATCGCCACTAAAAATTACCATTTAAAAACTGCTACTAAAGATTGCCACTAATAAAAATTATCATTGAAATTTGCCACTAATAGAAATTACCACTAAAAAGTGCCACTAAAGATTGTCACCAATAAAAATTACCACCAAAAATTGTCACTAACAACTGCTACTAAAGATTGCCACTAAAGATCGCCATTAATAAAAATTAGCACTAAAAATTATCACTTAAAATTGTCAGTAAAAATTTCCACTAATAATAGCTAATAAAAATTGCCAATAAAAATTACCACAAAAAATTACCATTTAAAAGTGCCATTAAAACCTGTTACTAAAAATTGCCACTAATAAAAATTACCACTAAAAATTGCCGTTAAAAACAACTCCTAAAAATTGCTAGACCATACATCACAATAATTTTAACCGTATCAAGTCCGTTCTCAATTCCATTTCACCGTTTCCTTATTTCCCGATTACGTCCCGCTGAGATCCGCGTTAAATCAACGTCAGAGCCGCATCAGTTCGACGTTAGATCCGCATTAGATCGTAAAAGAAGAAGAAAGAAAACCGGAAATAATGGCTGAACATCGAGCATCTCGCGGGCCCGTCACCGCCGTCTTCCAGCAACAAATTTCCGTGTTCACGGTGCCATTGACCAGGACGGGGAATTTTTATAGCGCCGTCGGCGGTAGCGTATTTATATCGAAGATGAAATTCTATCGAGCAGGAGCCATTCGTCATAACGATGACTCACGATGTTAGGTGCAGCACGGTGATCCAGCGATATCCAGTTTCTAACGGCGTTGCGCGGCGCGTGAGAGAGCGACGATTCCCTGTACCGTAGAAAATTCGATATTGTTGCTGCGCCGGAGCCATTTCTTAGGTGCAACGTGCGCCGATAATGGTCAACGTGTAACGTCTATCGCGCTCCTGTACGCTCCAGATAGCGCGCCGAGCCACTCAGCCCGGTAGGTACACGGAGTCTCGTCGAGTTACTCGTAAGTGGCGGATGTCATTTCAATCCACTATTCGATTACGTCGGCTCACCTTACCCAGCCCAGCCGGGTTTCTCGTTAACCGGTTGCACCCTGCGTTGCGACACGATCTGCTCGTCGCGTTCGCGTTCGCGTGCGGCCGCGACCGCGGATCGAAAATCGCCGATGGGAAATTCCCTTGGCCATTCGATCGACCCCGCGGACACTCTGTTGCACAGAACGTTAAGACACTCGGCGTGTTTCGTAATTGTTTGTACAGTTACATCCGTCGATGTTCGGTCATCTTTTTAATTTCTTTCAAAACTGGACTAAACGATTTGAATTGTTTTTAGGTGATTGAGGGACTGGTCTAATTAGACAAGGACTGAAATTTTTTTTTAATTTTGATTTTTATGTTATTATATTAAAATATTAAAATGTTAAGATATTAATATATTAAGATATTAAAATATTTAGATATTAATATATTAAGATATTAAAATATTTAGATATTAATATATATTAAGATATTAAAAAAAAAAATTAAGATATTGAAGAGAGAGAGGGTATTATGATATTAAAATATTAAGATATTAAAATATTAAGGTATTAATATATTAATATATTAAAATATAATGATATTATAAAAAATATTAAGATATTAAAATATTAAGACATTAAAGAGAGGGAGGGAGAGAGAGAGAGAGAGAGAGAGAGAGAGAGAGAGAGAGAGTGTATTAAGATATTAAAATATTGAGATATTAAAATATTAAAAATATTAAATATATTAAAATAAATAGCAATACCTTTCTAAACATTTACTTCCAATTTCTTCAATTTAATACAAGAGAATTCGTGGGATTTCAAAGAGGTTTCTTCCAAATGTATATAACAGAATTTGTAGAAGTTAATTTTACAAATGAAATTAATTTCTATAATTTAATACAACTTCATTGAATTTGCAAAATTAACTTCTACAAATTTTCTTACATACATTTGAAAGAAACCCCTTTGAAATCTCGCAAATCCTCATTATACACCTGTTATCCACCAAAATCATATCGTCAACCTCAAAAATTTTTAATATTATTAAAAAGTGAATTTGTGTCGAAACCTCGCTGATTTTCTTCCGTCAAGGGTGTAACTGAAGCCCGACCTGTGATCCGCGCGAAGTGCGTTAAATCAACCGGGCAAAAAATTGTCTTACACGGAGAGACACGGGTAAGGGAGAGGGTTCGGAGTCATGTTGCCCCGACAGGGGAATCGCCTGAACCAATCTTGTTTCGCTTTAATCGCGTGCCCACTTGCCGGCTTAATTGAGAACTACGACTGTCGAAGGTGGAGCCCGGTTCTCGGACACCGTATCGATTCGCCCGACGTTAAGTGTCCCGGAATACTTAACGTGGATTCATCACGGACTCCATCCACGCACTGCTGCGACGATCGCCGAGCAGCTAATTGCACGCCGTAGCCGAATGTTCCAGGGCTCAGGGCGCGTTTATGTTGCTGCTGTGATAGGTGATCGTTGGATCCGAGAGCGACGGGGTCTATTGTTTTACGAGGATCAATTGGCGACTGTGGAACTTTTCCTTTGAGTCGCTGCTGTTTGTTGGACAGGAACTGGGAGTCGGTTGGATCAGAGGCGGCTGTTTTTCGAACTAGATTTCAACTGCGGATCGTTTATGCAAATGATCGGAATTGGTGACAGATTTAGCTGTGATACTTATTACGGGCAAATGATCCCTTTGATCACAAAGTGTTACACTGTGATACTTCAGGATTTGTTGGAATTTAGATTACTAGTGAAAATCTGCTGTAATTAATTTGAGTCCTTTTTTAAATTAATCGTGATTTAAGTTTTTATTGAAAATCTATTGTGAATGAAGTTTCTGTTAGAAATTTATTACGATTTAAATTTCTGTAAAAAACGTTATGATTTGAATTTCTATTAAAAATCTATTGTAAATGAATTTTATATTAAAACCTAATTACGATTTATATTTCTATAAAAGACATTATACGATTTAAACTATTAAAGATCTATTATAAATGAATTCTCTATTAAAAACTAATTACGATCTAAACTATTAAAGATCTATCATAAATGAATTTTCTATTAAAACCTAATTACGATTTAAATTTCTATTAAAAACATTACAGTTTAAATTTCAATTAAAAACATAACAATTTAAATTTCGATTAAAAACTTATTACATTCGCAATTTCTATTGTGATACGATAAATTAACAAGCGTTAAATCGTAACACTTCATTTTGATCTTTTTTTTTTAAATCTATGACATTTGAAGAACAAATATTTCGATGCAACGTTCACGAAAGATAAACAAATGCAGACAGAACGAACTGTTATGCACGCGATGCAATTAACCCTATAACCGTGCAACGGCGATTACGCTCGCGACGAACGTACGCTTCCCGGAATTCCGAAGAAAATTTTAGCGGAACGTATTCGCGTCGAAGCGTTTCGTTCTAATATTAAACGGGAATGCACGGCGTGAATTATGAAACAATAAAACGACGGCGGCCACCATTCGAGCGCGATACAATATTACGAAAAGAACCTCTCCCGGGAGACAAGCGGATACGTTTACAACCGGCCGCTGCAAATACGGCCCTCGAATGCCCCGCGGAACTTTTAAATTATCCTCAATTCGGAAACGTAAAACGAACGAACTGCAGGTATCGAAAAATTTCCTTTCGTGCACAGTGGCCCATGAAAGTGAACGGAATAAATGTATCGAATTATGCCGTAGTCGAGCGGTGTCGCGAGAGGTTTTCAACGTTTCAACGACCAGCATCTACGCGGGAACGAAAACGCAAGCGGTTTTCGAGTATCCTGGACCCGGTCTCATTCATTCAGATCGGCAAATATCTTACGCGTTTTCGCGCGAACGTCTCTGGTATTGTAATTTCTCTCGAATTGTTCCGTAGTTTGCAAAGCAAAACGGACAACGTATACTTTTCACGCACGACGAGTATACTCGTCGTAGCAGAAAACATTGTCATCTCTTCGGGACGAGTATACTCGTCGTAGCAGAAACCATTCTCATCTCTTCGGGACGAGTATACTCGTTATAGCAGAAAACATTGTCATCTCTTCGCGACGAGTATACTCGTCATAACGGAAAGCATTGCCATCTCTTCGGGATGAGTATACTCGTCGTAGCAGAAAACATTGTCATCACTTCGCGACGAGTATACTCGTCGTAGCAGAAAACATTGTCATCTCTTCGGGACGAGTATACTCGTCATAGCAGAAACCATTGTCATCTCTTCGCGACGAGTATACTCGTCATAGCAGAAACCATTGTCATCTCTTCGCGACGAGTATACTCGTCATAACGGAAAGCATTGTCATCTCTTCGGGACGAGTATACTCGTCATAGCAGAAAACATTGTCATCTCTTCGCGACGAGCATACTCGTCATAACGGAAAGCATTGCCATTTCTTCGCGACGAGTATAATCGTCATAGCAGAAAACATTACCACTTCTTCGCGACGAGTATACTCGTCGTAGCAGAAAACATTGTCATCTCTTCGCGACGAGTATACTCGTCATAGCAGAAAACATTGCCGCTTCTTCGCGACGAATATACTCGTCATAGCAGAAAACATTACCACTTCTTCACGACGAGTATATTCGTCGAAAACGGGCGACTGGCTAATAGAAGTGAACGCTTCAATAAAAGTGACGAATGTGCTAAATACAGTAAATTCCCTTCAAAAAGTTACTTCGAATGACCTCGAGAAGTAATACAATTTTCTTGGATAACAATAAATAGCTACAAATAAATAAATAACAGCAGTTATGTAGCACATTCGCTATTTTTATTGAAATGCCTACTTCGATCAGCCAGTCTAGCCGTTTTCAACGAGTATACTCGTCGTGATGAATTATAAGTAACAAAATTTCCCGGAAGCAACATAATTTTCGGACACCCTGTATATTACGGAACAAATCCTGTACATGCGTAAAGGTATAAATATTGGACGTACGAAACGAGAGTCAATTGCGTAGGGTGGGCGTCCCAGTTTCCGTTGCTGTCCCTATTTCCGTGCCCCCGGCTCGAAAGCTTGTAAAAAAAGAAAAAAGTTTCACACATGTGCGAATCGATACCTCATCCCGAATCTTACGTGTTGACAAGGTAAGCATTATAACAAAAAGTATAGATCATCAATTTATGCATAAAATTTCGATTTTTTTCACACGTTTCCAACCCGGAAATTGGAACAGGCACGGGAACCGGGATGTCTGCCCTATAAAATGGAGCCGCGCGGCTCGAATAATCGTATCTCCTCCTCCGAAATTGTCGATTTTTTGTTTACAGACACCGAGGGACAATATCGGAGAATTTACTGCGACCGGCAATTATGCAAATGTTTCGGCGTCGGTCCGTATAACTGACAAGCCGCGTCCGCTCCGACCTTGTCGATTCGGTCCCTCTTTCAGCGAGGGGTCGAGCCTCTCTCTCTCTCTCTCTCTCTCTCTCTGTCTCTGGCCACCCCTGCCAATGAGTACGTGTCAGGGACCATGAGATCCTTCGGCCCATTAGTGTCCATGCGTACCGATCCCAAGATCGAGTGGCGCAATACGGAGCCACTCGGCACAAATGAGCCTGTCGTGTCTGGATAATACCGAGCGCAATATTCGGCCTGTCGCGATAGATCATTCTGCACGCGCACACGCGTGCACGCATGCACACGTACACGCTCGACGGGAACGCGCGCGGCGAAACGCAAAATATCGCGCGGCCGACGGTGCCTCGACGATCCGTCGACGAGAAGAGTCGCGCGGACCGAATCGACAGCTACGACGTCTGATCGATGACGGACGATACCACTGGCGTTTCGAACGGCCGCCAGATTGTTCCACCGTGAACCCCGGTTTCCTGCGGATCGACGACACGGTGATCGATTTTCCTCGTTCTATCAATAAAGATCGTTATTGTTTAACGCGGAACGCGCCGAGCCCTGAAAGCAACCGAAGTCCATTCCTTTGTCGCGTGTTATTTCTTTAAAAAACAAAAATAGTTGCTTAGCACGTTCGTCGGTTTCATTGAAATGTTCGCTCCGATCGGGCTGGCGTCTGTTTTCGACGAGTATACTCGTCGCGAAGAGATGATAATGTTTTCTGTTATGACGAGTATACTCGTCGCGAAGAAATGACAATATTTTCTATTATGACGAGTATACTCGTCGCGAAGAGATGATAATGTTTTCTGTTATGACGAGTATACTCGTCGCGAAGAAGTGGTAATGTTTTCTGCTATGACGAGTATACTCGTCGCGAAGAAATGTCAATGCTTTCTGTTATGGCGAGTATACTCGTCGCGAAGAGATGACAATATTTTCTATTATGACAAGTATACTCGTCGCGAAGAGATGATAATGTTTTCTGTTATGACGAGTATACTCGTCGCGAAGAAGTGGTAATGTTTTCTGCTATGACGAGTATACTCGTCGCGAAGAAATGTCAATGCTTTCTGTTATGGCGAGTATACTCGTCGCGAAGAGATGACAATATTTTCTATTATGACGAGTATACTCGTCGCGAAGAGATGATAATGTTTTCTGTTATGACGAGTATACTCGTCGCGAAGAAGTGGTAATGTTTTCTGCTATGACGAGTATACTCGTCGCGAAGAAATGTCAATGCTTTCTATTATGACGAGTATACTCGTCGCGAAGACATGATAATGTTTTCTGCTATGGCGAGTATACTTGTCGCGAAGAGATGACAATGGTTTCTGCTATGACGAGTATACTCGTCGCTCGTGAAAAGTATTCTCAGCTTTGCCAATTGTGAAGGAGAGGTAAAGAAAAATTGTGAATTCAACCTGAAAAGAAATTCTGAATTTGGAATGCAATCAGTTCTCTGGGATTGTCCACCGATTTTATAAGCAAAACTGGACAATTTAGGAAGAGAAGACACGATTACACAGCAATTCTTGCCTGGCGGTAAACGACTGATCCAACGAACGGAACCGCCCACCGCCAGCCGCGCTCGCCTCTCATTGGTCCAGCGTTTCTCCTCGATAACTCGCGAACGAATCGACGGATTGCATTTTCGCAAAGGAAAAAGTTACTCCAAATAACCTCGGGAACCCGTGATTTCCCGGGATTCCCATAAATTCGGGACACCGTTAATTACCAAGCAGGCTCGAAAAATCGAGAAACGCCAACGAAAGCGTCCAATGACAAAGCGTTTCGCAAATACAAAAGATTCGCGGTGAGTCCTAATTTAACGGCGTGAAGCTGCATTTCTGATTCGAAATCGTCGCGCCGGGAAGATTCGCCACGCGTCGCACGGGGCGTCGTCGTGGCAGTATGACGAAATGACGGAAGAAATCTGCGTAGTTGTATAAAGGGGGGAGCGATTTTTCACGCACCGGCTGGCCGATGGGACGTCGTCGTGCTCGTATTCCGTCGAACGTAGCAAATGACTCGTGCACGTTGGAACCAGCGGATTCGATGGAGCGGAGGCGGCGGCGGGGGGGGGAGGACAACACCGTGGAAAAATCGTAGGATACGGCTGTGGTGGTCGTGTTGGAGGGAGAAGGGGTTGCTCGATGGCGGACGGGGGTGGTGTACGTGTCACGTACAGCGTACGTGCGTCGGATACCCAACTCGTAAACGGCGAAAGAATCGCGTTCCGAGGGAAGGCTGCTGGCGCAGGGCCTCGCGACTCCGCGGATCTCCTCACGAGGACGGAACGGCACGGACCGAGCGTTACTTAAACCGCACTCTCCTCGAGATCCGATGTATCCTGGGTAAGGACCCCTCTTCCTTCCACGGCTCAGGCCGAATCCCACCGATACAATCTTCCGGCGGAGTTCATTTACGAAGCTTTTACGACCGGTTACTCGACTCGTTCTCTCGCTGTTCGCCTCGCCCGAAAATCTATAACTTTCGAACCCACGGACTTTACCCTGCGCTGCTTGATACCGCTATGGATCTGACGAATCATGGATCAATAATGCTGTTCGATGGGCATTAGAGCGATAGAATTTGTCTTCTGTCGATTGCTAGTTTTGTTGTGGATTCTTGGAACGGGAGATTAAGGATGAGAATTTTCTTGGTTTGAAGCAGCTTATTGCTGTATGAAATCAAAGATGGATCGTGCTGTTGAATGTTCAAATGGAGGTACAGGGGAATTATTCTGGTTTGCAGCTGTTCGTTGGTTTCAGAAAGCGAAAATAAATAGTATAGTTCAACATTTAAGTGAAGGTATAGAATTTGTTCTATTTTGTAGCAGTTTATTGCTGTATGAAATCAAAGATGGATCATGCTGTTGAATGTTCAAATGGAGGTACAGGGGAATTATTCTGGTTTGCAGCTGTTCGTTGGTTTCAGAAAGCGAAAATGAATAGTATAGTTCAACATTTAAGTGGAGGTATAGAATTTGTTCTATTTTGTAGCAGTTTATTGCTGTATGAAATCAAAGATGGATCATGCTGTTGAATGTTCGAATGGAGATTCAGAAGAATTGTTCTGGTTTGCAACTGTTCGTTGGTTTCAGGAAGCGAAAATAATAGTCAACATAATAGTTCAACACAATAACTAACTATTGTGTCAACACAACAGTTCAACATTTAAGTGGTGGTATAGAATTTGTACTGCTTTGTAGCAGTTTATTGCTGTATGAAATCAAAGATGGATCATGTTGTTCAATGTTCTAATGGAAATGCAGAAGAATTACAGTGAATAATTCTTCTGTATCTTCATTTGAATGTTGAACTGTATTATCCGCCTTTGATCTTATAGATCAATGGATTACGACGAAACAAAATAAATCGTCTGCACCTCCATTCAAACATTGAACAGCATTGTTCATCTCTGATTTCTGAAGTCATTAAGCTGCTGCAGAACAAAATAATTCTTCAGAATCTCTGTTTCAATTTTGAACTGTATTATTCATCTTTGATTTCTGAAGTCATTAAGCTGCTGCAGAACAAAATAATTCTTCAGAATCTCTGTTTCAATATTAAACTGTATTATTCATTTTTGATTTCTGAAATCATTAAGCTACTGCAGAACAAAATAATTCTTCTGAATCTCTGTTTCGATATTAAACTGTATTATTCATTTTTGATTTCTGAAATCATTAAGCTGCTGCAGAACAAAATAATTCTTCAGAATCTCTGTTTCAATATTAAACTGTATTATTTATTTTTGATTTCTGAAATCATTAAGCTACTGCAAAACAAAATAATTCTTCGGAATTTCTGTTTCAATTTTGAACTGTATTATTCATCTTTGATTTCTGAAATCATTAAGCTGCTTCAAAGCAAAATAATTCTTCTGATTCTCTGTTTCAATGTTAAACTATATTATTCATCTTCGATATCTGAAATCACGAAGTTGCTGCAAAACAAAATGCAGTAAATTCACCCTAATTGACACTCGGATTCGAGTCTTGCGACTCGATAGTTTTTATAGTTTATATAGTCTTTATAGTTATTGAAATGCAGAAGAATTACAGTGAATAATTCTTCTGTATCTTCATTTGAATGTTGAACTGTATTATCCGCCTTTGATCTTATAGATCAATGGATTACGACGAAACAAAATAAATCTTCTGCACCTCCATTCAAACATTGAACAGCATTGTTCATCTCTGATTTCTGAAGTCATTAAGCTGCTGCAGAACAAAATAATTCTTCGGAATTTCTGTTTCAATTTTGAACTGTATTATTCATCTTTGATTCCTGAAATCATTAAGCTGCTGCAAAGCAAAATAATTCTTCTGATTCTCTGTTTCAATGTTAAACTATATTATTCATCTTCGATATCTGAAATCACGAAGTTGCTGCAAAACAAAATGCAGTAAATTCACCCTAATTGACGCTCGGATTCGAGTCTTGCAACTCGATAGTTTTTATAGTTTATATAGTTTTTATAGTTATTGACAATCGTCGACTATAAAAACGAGCCACAATGCTCGAATAATCGTGCCTCCTCTTCCCAAATTGTCCATTCTCGCTTCCAATCGGAGCGTCGATTACGAAGAATTTACTGCACACGTTCGCAATTGAATGGCAAAAAGGACGGCCCCTCGAAACCTACGACGATGAAATGCACCGACCCATTCGGTGACATTTTCCGGGTGCTGTGAACCGACGTAATTTCTATCTTAATTTCTCGTCGGACGAAATTCCGTCGAAATCGGAGAAGCCCTTTGAAGCAACCGTTCCCGGTCGATCTATTCGCCGGCTCGGTGATCGCGCACGCATAATCCGCGGGTCCGGAACTTTATCGCTAAAACGATCGCTGGAACGTATCACGCGGCGCTATTAATGGCGAGCGACGTTAACAGGGAAACGGTATTCGTGCCGCTGTCACAGTTGGTCGGCACGTGAACGCGCATTACCCCGATTCAAGGCATTCGATGTGTTACGGTTTTTGCCCGATCCCTCGATCGATCATGCTCTTTGATGGCGTTTGATGCGTTGTCTCCTCGACGGATCGCCTTTCGCGATCATGCCGCTAATAAGCACGGATCAATTCTGTCCGCTCGCTCGGAAATTAATGCCGTTTCTCCGGGGAAAATCAAGCATGATTTCGTAACATTTCGAGATCGTTTTACTCGGCGATTCGGAGATTCGTGATATCGCTCGAATATTCCGCGCGTCGTTATAATTGCTCGGTTTTATTGCGAAATAAAAATTGTCTGTGCTAATTACTATTTTCTTTTATACAGATATTAGGTCATTAACGTCGAATCTAGCGATTAGGGTAGCGATCAAAATGACCAGTTTCACATCTCTTATTTAAAAATCGTCGAAAAATCTATAGAAACAGTTTTGTAGAAAATAATCGATCGAATATCATAAATCAAGCGCACATTGCGTTAAAAATGGCGCAAAGTTTAACCGAGTTCGGAAGGAGCTCGGAAGGTTTGGTGTTAAGTATGAAACGCTTACTTTGCTCCAGAATTTTACTACAAAATTTGTGCACTCCAAAATTAATATGTTCCCTTGATACCATTTCAAATAGAGTTTATTAGTCAAATTCGACGAGAAGATGCAAATGTTTACACAGTCTATTTACCATCTCAAAGATCCATTTCTCTGTCAAGAATCGTCGTATCGCGTTTTCAAAATAATTGCAACATTATCAGATTTAAAATTCATGTTTGAAAAACTGTCGAAAGTCAAACCGTCGCACTCGGTTAAATAGGATGTAAATACCATAAATTAGAAAAATTAATCTAGTTTCCGAGTGAAAATGGCAGCGACTGCAACGGTTTAACACTAGAACCACCGAACCAGTCAAAACGACTGGTTTCCGATTTTTTCATTTGCAATTCCTGACATTGTAAAAATATTTCTGCGAGAATCTTCCAGACGGAAAAAAAAATTTCACTATTCAAGCATATACTATAGCAAAAATCTTACGGAGCTCAAGTGAATCCAATCTAGTGATCGTCATAAGACAATACAGGCTGTCTCAAAAATGTCTCGTAATCCGGAAATGGAGGGTTCCTGAGATGATTTGAAGCAACTTTCTCCTTAGCGAAAATGCAAACCGCGGCTTCGTTTACGAGTTATCAACGAAAATCAGTGACCAATGAAAGGCGAGATCTGCTGGCGCGAGACGGCCGAGCCAATGAGCGGAGCTGTGCTTCGCGCGCTCGATGGCTCGACCGCCTCGCATCAGCAGAGCTCGCCTCTCATTGGCCGGTTATTCTTCGTTAATAACTCGTAAACGAAGCCGCGGTTTGCATTTTCGCTAAGGAAAAAGTTACTTCAAATAACCTAAGGAATCCACCATTTCCGGCTTGCGAGACAGTTTTGGGACACCCTGAATAATACAATAAGAGACAATAAAAATTGTCCAGAGCACTCGCCTCTATTCGCCACGGAAGATCGACAAGTTTCGATCAACTCCCTTTCATCTCGCAGATTTCGCCGAGCATCTGCAGCGACCTCCGCGCCTGCGGATTGGTCGCAGGTTCGGAGAACCGTCAGGAGGACGAATAAAGAGGTCGGTCGCGTTACGCGAGGCGACCGAAACGAACAACATCGCGCGCGCCGAACGAAAACAGTAGCCGCGGTATAGCGTTGCGTGAATTATTCTTGGCCCGTAAATAATATTAATCGTGGTGCCTAGGTGACAAGGCAACTCCGTAATAGCTCCATTATGGGCGAAACATCGCAGTAATTGGGCTGAACGATATCGGGTACACGGACTTTTGGCATGCGGTGAAGCATAGCCGGTTCGGTAATCCGGTAGGCCTATGACCCCGGCGCGGTGCGGTTTGCTCCGGAGCGTTCTGGGTATCTCAACCAGCGGATAGTGGAAGCGTCTATACGTCATTTCGCGGCTGGCTCGAAACCCCAAGAGCATCGCATCGAATCGCATCGCATCGCGTCGCGTCGCGTCGCATCGCGCCGAGTCCCTTCGCTCCGCGCTGGCTGTTTCGTGTGTATTAACGACGCCCGGCCCGGCAAGGAGCGATACGCCGTAAGCCGTAAAATATTGAAATGGGATTTTTCCGTCCCTCGGGACCGCGGCCCGAGCCGAGCCCGAACGCGGCACGAGCGACGACGCTGCGGGCCGAGCACGGACCAACGCCCGACAGCCACGAGATGGGAACGTAACTAAGGCACCGTTTACACGAAATTCGGATTTGTAATTGGAATAGTAATCCTATCGAAGCGACGGATTTTGTGTTCTTTTTTCTCTCTTGAAATTTTTCAATTTAATTTAGTTAATGCCGCATCTGCTTGATAACAATTAGCGAGCATTACTGGGATAACGTTTGTAGGATTACATGTAGAGTATAATATTTGCTTTGTATTTTTACGTTATTTTCTTAATCTAGGCTTCTTAACCCTTTGCACTCGAAGCCATTTTAACTGTAAATCTAAATTAATTTTTTTTACTTATGATATTTCCATTTTAAATGACAAATTGCATTTTATGCATATGAGATTTAGTCTTGTGACTCATACAACAGTTAGGCTCTTAATAATTTTTTATATTTAAACTTTGATAATATAAAAATTATCTTAGAACGTGACATAACAATTTTAGTGGTGACTCAGAATCTTTGATGGTATTGGACATTTTTACATTTTTTCTGATATTGTTAATTGTGACTTATTAAGATAATTTAACAGAGAAACAAGACTGCACTTGGCTCATATATCTTGCAATTGATTAGACTGCTGATATTTAAGTCAAAATATTGCCTACATCAATTGCAAGAAATAATTCTTAAACTCTTAAATTCTTTCAATCTTTTCAACTACTCCACTTTATTATAAACGTTCCAACAACAATATTCCACAACACTATAAACAGAAAACGGATTTTATGCATTTGCGAAAAATATTGGCACAAAAACTACGAAATAACAAAAATAATTAAAGATCATTTATCATTTATGATCACATCATTTTCAATTTACTAAATTTATTAACGGGGAGAATACCTTTTTACTCTGTTTCCGTATATTGCGATCGGGCTCAAGAAATTTTGATTCCGCGCAAAGATCCGCCGTCTAACCACAACGTTCTCGATAACAGCCGTGCCACCCGGTTGACATAATAAACATTATTATAACATGTAAACGATGAAATCAGACCCGCGGCCGTGGTTGGTCGCCGGCACGGCCCGGTCCATTGTAAACGGACCTGAAAACGCGATCGAATGAACCCCGATGTCGTCGTCGACGTCGTCGTCGTCGAATCAAGAAAATTTGCTATTCCGGGCCCTTATCGCGGCGGACCATGGCCATTATGGCAAACACGGTTCCGATCCGCTCTGGCCAGAAACGGTCACGGTCCGGCGATTCGTAGTCGGAACGGCGAGCCATCGATTCCGCCTCCGATTCCGTAACTTTGATCCCCGGGCGGGCGCCGTCGGATGTAACGGATATTGAAATTACGGGAAATATATATTTGCTGTTCGCGGCACCGATAATATTGACGAAGCAATCGGTACAAGGAACTCGCGAAAGCTGAAACGCATCCATATTCAAATTTACCCGGAGCCAGTCGATCAAGTTTACCCATCGGTTAAACAAACTATCCGATCGAGGGAAAAAGGAAACACAAACGGCGGGACACGGCGTGACGTGAACGCGGCGCGGCGCGACGCGACGTGGCTCGGTTCGGTTCGGCTCGGTGTGCAACCGGCGTGACCGTTTTGATAGTTGAAAAACGACGGCGTTACGTAAAATACGATATCCGGCGTCTTCTACCGGCGCAGATAGCCGGAACGATTCCATTTCTTTTGCGCGCCGGCGAACACGAACCGGGGTTCGAGCCGGTATTTTTCGCGCCCATTATCAAGGCTTACCGGGAGATCTTTCTGGCCCGGTTTATCGGCGCCGAACATCGGACCGTTATCCGGATGAACCACGTAACTCCTCCGCTCCGATTATTTTCCTTAGATTAGCGAAAGCGTCTAAACTTCCCTCTTGCCTAGACCGCTTTCAAAGGAAGACGAGAATTTCATTCGGACTGCCGCGCCGCGCCGGCTTTCTCTTTCTCTTTCTCTCTCTCTCTCTCTCTCTCTCTCTCTCTCTCTCTCTCTTTCTCTTTCTCTTTCTCTCTGATCGAGGAATCGCGGCAAGCTTTCCTGGTCTTTAGATATTGCATAATGAGGAGAGACTGGTAGAACATCGCGGTTCGTTCAATCAAACAGTTTGCGATCTACTGATTTTCTACGTTGTTTGGGGAAAACGCGGAGAATTTCGGAGCGATGGCATGTAATTTGTTTCAAAGGAGAATTATTTATTCTGTTCCAGCTTAATTTACTCAGTCCCAATTGAATTTATTTAGTTCCAATTGAATTTATTTAGTTCCAATTTAATCTGTATAACTACAATTGAATTTATCTAGATCCAATTTAATCTGTCTAATTCCAATTGTATTTATTTAGTTCCAATTTAATCTGTCTAATTCCGATTGAACTTATTTAGTTCCAATTTAATCTGTCTAATTCCAATTGAATTTATTTAGTTCCAGTTCACTTTATTCAATTCCAATTTAACCTATTTAGTTCCAATTGAATTTATTTAGTTCCAATTTAATCTATCTAGTTCCAATTGAATTTATTTAGTTCCAATTTAATCTATCTAGTTCCAATTGAATTTATTTAGTTCCAATTTAATTTGTTTAACTCCAGTTCAATTTATTTAGTTCCAGTTGAATTTACTTAATTTCAATTTAATTTATATGGTTCCAGTTTAACGTACTTAGTCACTAAATTTAATTTCTTTAGTTCCGATTGAATCTATCTTGTTTCAATTTAATTTATTTAGTTCCAATTTAATTTATTTAGCACCAGTTCAATTTATTTAGCTCCAGCTCAATTTATTCAATTCCAATTTAATTTATTTAGCTCCAGTTCGATTTGTTTAATTCCAATTTAACCTACCTAGTTCTAATTTAATTTATTTAGTTCCAATTTAATTTACTTAATTTCAATTTCATTTATTTAGTTCCAGTTAAACGTACTTAGTTCCAATTTAATCTATCCAGTTCCAAATTAATTTACTTAATTCTAATTTCATTTATTTAGTTCCAGTTAAACGTACTTAGTTCCAATTTAATTATCTCGTTCCAATTCAATTTAATTACTCCCAGTGCAATTTACTTAGTTCCAATCGAATTAATTTAATTTAGTTCAAATTTAACTTATTTAGTTCCAGTTTAATTTATTCAACTAATCAACATACCTGTGAAAAAGATCGTAGTGCAGGTAAAGCTCGTAATATCGATCACTCTCGACCAAATAACTTTGCAGGAATTTTTTAGGAGTCTATTCAAAAGAGCTATCAATACTTACGTAGTCGCAGTTCAATTGACAATCCCCCGTGAAAACAATTGTTCTACCCGATATGCAGTTCCGAGCGGAACCAATCACCTGAAACAAAGTGGACGGAGCTTCTTTTAATCCTTGCAAATATCAGGTATGGTCGGAAGCACGATGGGCAGTGGCAAAATAAAAATTTACAAAACGCTAACGATTGGAACAATAGCTCGAATTTTTACAGAAAACAAGCCCGATGTTTGGAAGTCCAGTAGAATCGTAATTTTTATGACATGAAAGGGATCGTGTTCCCAGCCATAATTGGACATGCGGAGGATCGGTCCATGAGAGCAAGGGCGAATATCAATTTTAACGGATTTGGATTTTAACTTGTTTTCGTTGGATCCTGTGGATCCTGTGTCCGGTCTTCATCACCGGCTGTATCATATTGCGAGCTGGATTTTTCTGCAACACGCAGTGGCTATTAAAAATTCTGCTGTGTAACTGACTTGTTTGTGTTTCAATTAGACTACGGATTTTTAATCAAGATATTGTCTGCTTCAATTTCAAGAAATAAATAGAAACACTAAAGCTCTTCTTCTCTTTTATATCGCATTCGATTATAAATAGTGCATCTTATTATAAATAATGCAGTCTTAAATCCTCTTAATCTTTCTTTTTTTTTTTATTTAACCTTTCAACCATTTTGTTATAAATATTGCAGCGACGATATTTCACAACGCTGTAAATAAAAAGCGGATTTCATGCATCCAAAAATAATTGAAGAATTTCGAAATACTGTTACATTATCATCAGTTTACTCAGTTTATTAACGGGAGAGGGAACGGATACTTTTTTATACTTTTTTCGAATAAAATGGGGAATGAAACATCGATGATTTATGTTGATACATTAAAAAGTATGGTAAAATGGATGAATCATATATCGACGGTCAGATGTTTTCCGAGCATTGGTCGAGCATTTTCCGAGAAAAACCGTCCATTTATATCGGAAAGTGTCGTTTCTAGCACAAACACGTTTATCGCTTTTCATGCGGCCACGGTGAATGCAACGGCTGTTTTTTAGTTATCCATAGCCGGCTGTATCAGAGTCGCACAGTAGGCCTTCCTCAATTTAAAAAAAGCTCATGCTCCGCCGTTATTTGTTGTCTGCGAGCAGATCTCCCCTCTTTGAGCTCCTCCTCTGAAGCCTGTTTGTCGGAGCACAGGCCGCGCGGCTCGGTATCTCCGCTGTCAACGAATGTTTTTGTGCCCTGCTCGTTTTTCACTCTCAGAATGTTCACAATTCCCAGTATACATACTTACGAAACATTCGTTAAATATATGCGCCGAATAAAACACCCGCAATCTGCTGTATTTTTGCTGAGAGCGGCCTGCCGAGGAAATGCTGAGGCAGTGAATGTTGACTTTCGTTGTTACTGCGAGTGCAACTTCCACGGTAATCTTGCCGCACGAGAATTTTTTTCTATTTCTCTGTTAGCTGTGGAGAAACTCATTTTATTGGAGCAGTGAAAATGGAGATCTGAAATTTTCGGTACAATGTTTGCTATATGTTCATTTTAATATTCTTCTGGATATTCGCTTCAGTAGTTTGCTACATGTTCATTTTGATATTCTTTTAGATATTCAGTTCAATAGTTTGCTACATGTTTACTTTAATGTTCTTCTAGATATTATTCACTTCAATATTTTGCTACATGGTCACTTTAATATTTTTCTAGATATTCACTGCAGTATTTTGCTACATGTTCATTTTAATATTTTTCTAGATATTAACTTCAGTAGTTTGATACATGTTCATTTCAATATTCTTCTATATATTCACTGCAACATTTTGCTACACATCTATTTCAATATTCTTGTATATATTGACTTCAGTAGTTTGCTACATGTTCATTTCAATATTCTTCTATATATTCACTGCAACATTTTGCTACACATCTATTTCAATATTCTTGTAGATATTCACTTCAGTAGTTTGCTACATGTTCATTTTAATATTCTTCTAGATATTATTCATTTCAATATTTTGCTACATGTTCATTTTAATATTCTTCTAGATATTATTCACTTCAATATTTTGCTACATGTTCATTTTAATATTCTTCTAGATATTATTCACTTCAATATTTTGCTACATGTTCATTTTAATATTCTTCTAGATATTATTCACTTCAATATTTTGCTACATGTTCATTTTAATATTCCTTTAGATATTCACTTCAATATTTTGCTACATGTTCATTTTAATATTTTTCTAAATATTCATTTCAGTAGTTTGCTACATGTTGATTTCAATATTCTTCTATATATTCACTGCAACATTTTGCTCCATATCTATTTCAATATTCTTGTAGATACTCACTTCAGTAGTTTGTTACATGTTCTTTTTAATATTCTTCTAGATATTCATTTGAATATTTTGCTACATGGTCACTTTAATATTCCTTTAGATATTCACTTCAATATTTTGCTACATGTTTATTTTAATATTTTTCTAAATATTCACTTCAGTAGTTTGCTACATATTCATTTCAATATTCTTCTAGATATTCACTTCAATATTTTGCTACATGGTCACTTGAATATTTTGTCACATATCCATTTCAATATTCTTGAACGTATTCGCTTCAATATTTTGCTACTCATCCATTTCAATGTTCTCCAACATATTCACTTCAATATTTTCCTACATGTTGACTTCAGTATATCACTACGCACACATTTCAACATTCTCCAACACATTCACATCGATATTTTGCTACACGTTCACTTCAATATTCCACTTCACATCCATTTCAATATTCCCCTGCCTATTCACTCCAATACATTTATACCCATTACCTTCAACATTGTAGCACACGAACTACCCAAAAACCTTACAAACCCATCAAACAAATAAGAAAAATGTTGCTGCTTCGTTCGGAACAGTATCTCTCGTTTCGCTGTACATTTCACGAAAACCGTCCTAAAAATAGGAAAATACTCGTCTCGGCGGCCACAATTTTTCCGGGGTGCTTCCGTCCGGCCGAGTATTTCCGGCAATGAGTTCCCATCGAGGCCCGTAAAAAATTTTCGGCCGCGTCGGAAATATCTTGCGAGCTTTGCCGGCGGATTTATCGGATGAAAGGGTGATACCTCGGTAACCAAAAAGGATGGTAATGGTCGCAGACGAAATCCTGACGAAGCGGGGCCTCATCGGGACGCATCGATCCCAATGATCGGCGCGCGGCCGTAATTCGCAATTGTGGTCGGCGGCCGCAGTCCGCGGCTTCGCCGTTCCCCGAATAATTCACGCACGGCCGGATCAAGTTTTATCCGACGGTGGGTTTCGGTCATCCTGGTCTCCGGGATCCTCGGCATCGTTCCCGCGTTTTCCCGCCCCGGCGCGACGCGGCGCCGTAACTCGCCGGTTGGCGCTGGTTTCGCGCTTGACTCGCGTCGACGCCGGAGTAAAACGCAAAGTTATTCCGCCGGCTTGCCAAATAGGCGATCTAAATGCGCTCAACCGACCAGAAGTGGCGATACGTTACCGGTTATTGCCGGCGGCAGCATCTTGCCTCTCGAGAGGCCGGCCTCTCGAGGAGCCGTCCAAGAAAGGCGGTAACGGGCCGAGACAGAGCCCGGCCCGTGATGCACCGGGGGCCAAATACGCGACGGCACCCGGAATCGCCGCCGATTCCCCGGGGCCAGAACGCCCACGTCAAATTAACCGACGGAGAGGGATGCTCCTCTCGACGCGACCGCTCGATCGCTCGCTGGCCAGACGATGAATTTTACCGGCCATCATTCCACGCCGGTCGAACTTTTCGCCGGAGCTTTTGGCAATCGCCCCCGATCCAGCGATCCTCGCGTTTAACCGCAAGTGCCACCGATACTGCTCGCTCCAGCAGTTTTTACTGCCGCCCTCAAGAATACGGCGCGCCCTCGATCCTCCACGAGGATTCTCGGACAGCATTAATAACCCCTTTAACCCCTTGGGTACGTTTGACGACTCGTCGTGCACTCGTTTTGCCTAAGGGCGACGAGTCTAATTCGCATCGGTAAATTAAATCGGCTTCGAACGCAAGAATTGTTCAAGCAAATCTGTACCCAAGCGGTTGAGATAATTCAGTTTCGCTGTTAGAATGATCTCGATTTTTTCGGTTGCTGAAAATTTTGGACGGGAAGAGACAATTTATTGCGTGGCTATGTTTGTTTGAATGATTGATTGTTGCGATTTTATTTCGACTTAAACGAACGAAGTCAAAGGAACACTTCATGGATTATTACTGGAAATATATAGTTTGATATATAAAAAATATGAACCGTTTATTTTGATAATGCTGCAGGTCCATTTTTTGATTAGTTGTGAATAAAAAGGTTACACTGAATTAATCACGAATTATGTGATATATAATTAAAGAAAAAAATGGACTTACACTATTTTCAAAATATATGTCTTAAAGTAACTGTATAAAATGATTTTATTCAACAAAATACAAAATATTAGTGTGTCCTTTATGATAATTATTTAGAAGAATGTGTGATGTGTCTTTGTAAGAAGCAAAGTTCTTTATGAATGTCTAAGAGAGATCATTGAGGATATTTTAATCAATTGTTCTTAGCAAATTGTTTTCGTTGCATTATTTTTATTCAATTTTAATTGCCACTTAGAATCTTTCATAAGAATCTACTTATCCTTAGCAGAAATATTTTATAAAGATCTGAAGTGTTTTCTAAAAATATGGACGATCTTCCATAATGATCGAAGAATTCTAGGATAATCTGAGATAAATAATTAAGGATCCCTTGAGGAAGGAAGTGGTTTTTTGTAACTGCACTTGCGGTTGAATTTCTTCTTCGCCGAAATTCTTTTTATACATATATATAAAGTGAATCTTCGAGTACTTATCTTAGCGAGAGATTTTTAATTCGTACATTTATGGAAATCGAATTGTGAGATGAATTTTAGAAAATTGGTTTAAGAAACGGAAGAACTTAAATATGGTTCCTAAAAGTAAAAAATTGTTTTAATTCGTTGTGAACTGAATGTACTTTGTTCGACTATTTCTTAAAATATGTATTTTGACTTCGAGCAAACTTGGTCGAATAGTACTGGATTTTAAAACGAGTAATCTAAAAACCACATTTCGCCATTAACACTTCGCGATACAAAGCATATATAAATATATTTATAATTAAACTTATGTAAATATACTACTTATACCGCTTATCTAAATATATAAATAACCTTGAAATAACCTTAGCACCTGAAAGATTTCATTAATTCTGTAAAAATTGTGATTTTCCTATACAAAGTCGAATTGAAATAAAAATCCTTACACTGCTGAGAAATTTTATAGAAATTAATAAACAAAAGATTTTCTGTTCTTACTAACGTATTTCACACCATTACCTTAAATCATGAATGAAAAAGCTAATAATTAAAAAGAAATGCCATTGGCGTATCAGGGACATCCGAGAGCAAAGGGTTAAATCGTACATCTCGAATGTTTGACTTCTGTCATGCGGATCGTAATGGCGCCACCGTGAAAATCACGCGCTCGCCTGCGGCAGAAGAATTTCGTTTTTTTTTTTATTAGATTTAATGCCCGGCCGCGAGAAAGTAGGACGATCCGTATTATCGGAAATAGCCGGCCCTTTTACCCCTCGGTTCGGTTCACGGATCAACACACCGGTCAATCCACACCTCGGAAAATTACGTGCAATGGGCGAAAAAAAAACTGGTCGGAACGAACGATAGCTCGACGGCCTCGGGGTGCGAGTGCATTGGCGAGAGAAAGAGACTCTCGCGATGGCTCGGAGTCAGCATTCGAGTGCGAAGGGTTAGAGGGTGCATGAATAAACGAGATTATTTTAACAGTGACAGTGACTTATTTTGACAATATTTTGACAGTGGTCTATTTATCGAAGGCATCGAGCTTAGCTGCTTCAATATTTACATGTCCACGATGTATTAAAAATTATGTTGCTTCCGGGAAATTAAGGGTTCCTGGGATCATTTCAAGCAACTTTCTCCTTTACAAAAATTTGCTCCGAGGCATTGTTACCGAGTTATTAACGAAAAATAATCGACCAATGAGAGGCGAGCTCTGCTGGCGCGAGGCGGCCGAGCCAACGAGCGCGCGGAGGCCAGTTCCGCTCGTTGGCTCGGCCGCCACGAGTCAGCTGACCTCGCCTCTCATTGATCAATTATTTTTCGTTAATAACTGGCAAACGAAGCCGCGGATCGCATTTTCGCAAAGGAAGAAGTTGCTTCAAATGACCTCGGGAACCCATCATTTCCCGGGATTAGCATAATTATTGGACAATGTATCTGTATAATTTCGTTTCAGCAGAGCCTCCAGAAACATAAAAGAATTATACATGTTATCAGTCAGCAATATTTTGAAACTGAAACGCTTAATCCTCAAATATTTTAAAATAAACGTATGTTGGCCACTTTCAAAATAAACGGTCCAAATGCGTTCGACGGTGGTCAAAAGGGCGTAAAAAGTTGCACAGCGAAGATCATCCACCCAACGACCTTGCAGACGCAGGGCCCTAATACGCGAAAAGTGCCGTTCCGGCTGGAATCATCCGAACATCAGCGCATTGTGGCGGGTGATGACGATCTCCTTCTCTCGAGGTCGCGAGCTGACACTTCATCTTTCCAAACAGCGTTCTCAACACCTCTTCCCGGCACGCGGACGCGTTTATAGCGCGAACGTGACGGAAAATTCGAGGCGGCTCGGAGCGGTAGGTTTACGAGTGGGTCGCGTCGCGGGCGGACCTATCGTTTCCAGCAAAAACGCATAAATCAGTCCGCGGCGTATCTCTCGGCGGCAGGAGTGCCAGCGGAAGGGCGGCGAGAGAGAGAGAGAGAGTGAGAGGAGCGAGCGAGCGAGGAGAGAGAAGTAGAGACGACAGAAGAGAGAAGAAGAGAAGAAGAGAAGAGAAAAGATAGAGAGAAGGAGAAAAGACAGAGAGAAGGAGAGAAGAGAAGAGAGAAGAGAAGAGAGAAGAGAAGGAGAGAAGAGAGAGGAGAAGAGAGAAAAGAGACGGAAAGGAGAGAAGGAGAGAGAGGAGAGAAAGGAAAAGAGGGAAGGAGTAAAAAGAGTAGGATAGAAGAGAAAAGTAGAGAGAAGAAGAGAAATGAGAACGAGAGAAGAGAGAAGGAGAGGAGGAGCAAGAAAAAAGCAGCGAAGAGAGAAGTGGAGAGAGAAGTGAAAAGAGAAGTAGAGAGAGAGAGAGAGAGAGAGAGAGAGAGAAGGAGCGAAAAGAGAGCGAGAGAGAGAAGGAGCGAAAAGAGAAGGAGCGAGAGAGCGAGAGAGAGGAGAGAAACGCGGTAACATAGTCGGCGAGCAGAAGAGAAAAGGGAAGTCATCGATCGGCAGCCCCTGTCTTGGTTGGCGCGATTCGACGAGCCGTGCACTCGCGCCCGTATTCATATTCATATTTCAAAACTCGCATCCACGGCCCATTGTACCGTTGAATACGCTATGCAGAATGCGTCGCCTGCTGTATAACGTTGCGGCGCTCCGACCGCCTTCTGAATTAGTAATAGTGCCCTGACAACGGGCACCCTCGCGCCCTCTCGCCGCACCCCCCGCCCAACCATCCCCCGCCTCCTCGCAACCTCGCGACCCTCGCACCCTCTTCGCCCCAAATGCCTACCGCGACAAACGCAATTTGCTCCAGATATTAATTTGGCTAATGGATTACGCGTTAAGCGTCGGGAAACCGGGACGCACCTACTCGAACGCACGTGTTCCTGTTGCGTGCCGCGATCTATGTACTCTCGGCCGCGAGCTTGTTACGCACACCGACGACGGCGGAACGAGACGGTACGGGGTCACTGTGTTTTTCGAGATTTTCGAGGATGCGTCGCGAGAGGCCGTGCGGAAAACGATGTTACGGCGAGGTCGGATGAACGACGGATGAGATGGATGTTTTAAAAAACATTAGAACTTTACAAACACGCACAGTTTTGATCGGATTGTTGGGATACGTTTATGAGAGTTGTTGTACGTTGTCTATTGTTGTTGATAGATTTTACGGATTTTACGGATTTATGAGAATAATGAATTTGTGTAGTTTGAAGATATTATTGTATCACTGTCAACTTTTGTTACAATGATTAAAAACAGAAATAAATATCTATGTAGTTTCTGGAGCTTGTAATTAATGACGACAATTTTTATCTTGCATAAAAATCTGCAGTATGTTAATTAGGGATGTCTAAATAATGAAGTTTAAAGAAAAAGGCATCATTCGAAGTTTTATTTTCCTAATAATAATTTGGTTTTCGAAAATAATTAAACATCATTTTTTCACTAAAGTTTGTGCTAATGTATATTGAAAAAAATAAAGTAAATATAAGTATATATATAATAAAAACGAAATCTATATGAATATAGATATTTTAATATCTCAATATTTCTCCAGAAACACGCAAAAAACCTAGAAATGGAACATTGAGATATGATGATTAATGCTTTTGCCTTATACATTTAAAGATATGCCATTAATTGCATTATCCAGACAATACTATTTGTTATGAATTAGAATGTCTCCAAATCACGCTTTTTTCAAATGTCTCAGTATTGAATTAGGCCAGCGATATGCGTTACTGGCAACAAATATTACAATAACACACGTTCAAAATTAGAATAAATATCCAATTGTTGCATTCTATAAAGTGACATGAAAAATATAACATTCTTTCATTCTTCTGCTCAGTTTGCTTCCAAATAAAAAAACTGATTATATGTGATTTTATGAGATCTGAGACACCACTAAAAATTCTTATAAAAATTATGTTACAAAATAAAATTCTGTACATAGTCATATCACGTTTATATTTAAGAGACAGCGTACGAGTTACATGTATATATGTATACATATGTCTAAACTGCACTAAAATATACAAAATGAAAATACTGTAGGCCGAAAAAACCATTTTGCCTTAAAATCTGAAACGACCGAGCGGTAAAGGGTTGACAACGTCCTGAAACGAACCGAAGGCACAGTGATCGGCGACCCCACACAGTAACCACCTCCGCCACCCTATCCTCGTCGAGTATTCCGCGGCTTCCTTCGGCTGTTAATCAAAACGCTAGACAACGTCGTGGAAGCCGCGCCATTAAAACGTTGTCGCGGCGGCCGATTCACGGTCCGCGTGGCGCGGCGTGGATTAAAACTAACAACCTGACGCGTCGTCGGAGAACTTTGACGGAATTAATGGGATTAAATCAAGCCCCTATTGCCGTGGCCGGGATCGCTGGCCACGGCGAGGCCGGCAATCAATTCGCAATTTTCGCGTAGCGCGCGCGCGGCCGCGACGACGTTCCCGGCGCAGAAATAATAAGGATAACGAACCGATACTGAAATAATAAAGGTAATGAAGGGACGCGCGCGCGCGCTCGCCGGAACAAGGGAAACGGGGCAGCGTTACACGCCCTCGGAACGGATCGCGACGCTGTTTGACTGTGGCAGAATTAATGACCTGTCTCTCGTACGTACGCGCGAGCTCGCGCGCGCGCGGACCGCGTGGCCGGCTCCTCTCCCGGCTTTTTATTTGTCTCGTTACCGGAGCAACGTAAATCTCCTCCCCGTTCTGCTTTTATTTCGTTCCGCTTTATTCCGAATAACACGGGCTCGCGCGAATTTCTTTTCCGGTCCCCGGCAGTTTTCGCCGCGCGTCCACCTTCGCACCCCTCCCGCCGCCCCCGCGCGCGGGCAGCAGACATCCGCTCGTTCAAACGGCCGACACCGGCAAACTGTTTGCGCTGCGCGTGCTAATATTGGTACACAGGGAAGAGGCTGCCCGCTAATTGACCCGTGACATCTTCTGAATAATGCGCTTATGACTATGAATCACGGTAATGAGGGGCCCCGTGCAATAAGGAATTGCCGATGCACGTTCAGCATTAAATCGAGCCGCTCAATCGGAAACGCATCCGACATTTCCGCCGCGTACCGCCGTTTTCTCCGTGTGCACACGCGCCGGCGAAATTCCCGGGGATCGTTCGCGATCGTTTCGCCGGATTAACTTTGTCAGAAATCTTTGCGCGCGATGAGAACTTGTTGCACGAAGAGAAGAGAAACGTGGAAAAGTAACTTGGACGTCTCCGTCTGTGTTCAACCCTCGCGACGCGGCGGCTAGGTCAATTGTGACCCGGGCTATTTAAATCGCTCGCTTGGTTGCCGAATTTTCCGCGATTGAGTGAAATAAATTGCTGAGAAATTGAAAGATTGCTGAATAAAGGTTAGGATTGCTGTGAATTTCCCAGTGGCTGACCTACGCCTATGTAATTTATTGCTATGACGATGCTAAGGCTCGACGATTGATACTAGATTTATGGAATTCGTCGAAATGACGGGTCACTAATTTCTTAATTTACTATTATTAAAGATACATCTGTGAGTTATTTATTCAATTGCAAATGTTCCAATAACACTTGCCGAAAATCAGAATAAATGTCTGATTGTTACTTTTATAAACTAACATAAAGATTAATGTTAGTTTATAAAAATTAATCAACCAGCTGTTTTATATTAGTTTATTATATATATAGTTATAGTTATATATAGTTATATAATAGTTATATATATAGTATATTATATATAGTTATATAATAGTTATATATATAGTATATTATATATATATATATAATAAACTAATATAAAACAACTATATATATAACTATTATATAACTATATATAACTATAACTATATATATATATTATTAAATAGTTTATAATTATATTATTATATTATATATATATATATAAACTAATATAATATAGTAATATAATTATAAACTAATAAACTAATATAAAACAGCTGGTTTTTTGTGCTCCGTAAATCTAGCGTTAATAATTATTTATTCAAATAGAATGTTAATAATTATGTATTCAAATTACCTATGTTTCGTATTTTTTTGGTGTGGATAAAAGGGGTGGCAAAAAAGAGTGCCAAAGCAACGTTGCGAATATTATCCTACGTTTGAACGTTTTTTTCACCTCTGGCCAATGACTTGCTTCGTTAAATGTTCCCCAAGCTGCGTCGTATCTTCTGTAATCGGGAAAGGCGATCGTGGACATCGAGGCAATGATTTATTCGATCCCCGAATGATAACACCACCTCGTGGGGGGTGAAGGTGGCACTATCTTCTCGCCAAGATTCCCAGACTTAACGCCTTTAGACTTTTTCTTGTGGGATTTTATGAAAGAAGTTTATCGGGAAGAGCCCACCTTTCCTGATAACACGAAGGCTCGCATTAAGGATGTCTGCCAGCAAATTGGAAGGGCAATTTACGAGAGGCCGGAACTATCGTCCGAGGGCGGGATAAATCATTGCATTGATGTGCAAGACCGTCCTTCCGAGCACAACGCAGTTCGAGGAACACGTTTAATAAATTCTACGAATTATTGTATTTTATTTGAGTTCCGTTTCTGGTATCTTATTCTGTATTTTGGTATCCTATGTTCTATATTCTTTGTTCATTTCATTTTATTGTATATTCTTGTTTCATTTCACCTATTTTCTTTTATTCTATGCTACGACAAAAATGTTTATGCAAAAGCTTTAGAGCATAAAAATGTGTCTCACGTGGTTGTAACAATTTTTTCATTCGTACAATGGTGGAGGATATTTCGAGGTCAACTCGACCTTTTCAAATCAAAACACGCGCATTATTATTCTTATTACGACTGTTCTCGGTTAGACGAAACACCCTGTACGCAGGGTGTCCCAAAAATGTCTCGCAATCCGGAAATAGGTTCCCGAGATCATTTGAAGTAACTTTTTCCTTTAGAAAAATGTTCTACGAAGCTTCGTTTACGAGTTATTAACGAAAGACAGTGACCAATAAGAGGCGAGCTCTGCTAACGCGAGGTGGCCGAACTAACGAGCGCGCGGAGGCCAGTTCCACTGATTGGCTCGGCTGACGCGAGGCGGCTGACCTCGCCTCTCATTGGTCACTGTTTTTCGTTAATAACTCGTAAACGAAGCTTCGTAGGACATTTTCGCAAAGGAAAAAGTTGCTTTAAATGACCTCAGGAACCCTCCAGTTCCAGATTACAAAACATTTTTGGGACTTCTTGTATAAAATGATGACAGTCATGTAAATCGAAGTGGCAATATATGCTTCACAAATCTGTGTACATGTGAGGAAACCAAATGAAGGTTAATAGAGAGAGAGAGAGAGAGAGAGAGAGAGAGAGAGAGAGGATCAATTTTCATTTCAACTCCGTTCGCAGCAACAAAGTGTCCACCTCGCACAAAGCCACAAAACCAACTAAACGATCTAAACAATATAAATATTCCGCCTAAGAAGCTGCCAGAAATTTCGGGAACCGTCTCTAACAGAATAAACTTGCCGGTCCGAGTCCTCCGTCGTCGTCGGACCGAAAATTCCCGACCAAGCGTGTTACACGTTCCAGGCTGTGTACACCTGCTAGGTAGTTGAAATCGACGATGGAGTGCAGCCGGTCTAATTACCTGCGTGCTCTCTGGCCAGGGAAAGAGATTGCTTGGCCGACAGTGGCCATGCAGCGTGGCGACGTAGACTACGGTTCTGGCTGCTGGTTTCGTCTCGCTGCCGGTGTGCGTGCGGCTTTTAGTGGCGTGCGGTCGGTCCGCCCACGCACGCTCTTAAGGCACGTGTCCACTTGCGGGCTAAACTCTCGAGAGTTGCCGTGGAAACGGGATCGGGTCGCTCACGGAGAGCCACCCTCAAAATACGAAACCGTTTCGTATTTTGAGGGTGGCTCTCCGGGAGTCGCGTTATCGCGCCACTGTGCGGCAAAAAGCGCCCGAAAACGGCGAAAAAATATTTTTCGATCGAATTCGCGTATTTACGCCCGGTTTTCTGATCTTTCGCGGCGAGACTTTGCGCGGGGTGTTCACCCTTACGGTCGCACCGATTTTCGAGGCGTTTACACCGATCTGACAAAAAATTGTTTCGAATAAAAGTTGATGAGTTCGTTGAGAAGAGCGGAGTGCGATAATAAAAATTTCGGAAAATCTTTTTATTCGATAAACGGCTGGGATCATCCCTTGACTTTTTTTAAACGGTGCATTGTTTTAAAAAGAAGTCAAGGAGACCTGAGCTTTCTAGTGAATAACAGATTTTTTGAAATTTATGTTATTGCACTCCGTTCGTCTCGAAGTACTCGTTAACTTTTCTTCCGAACATTTTTCTGTCAGACTCGCGTAAACAAATGGTGTGTTTGGCTGTGAGTCAAGTTAAAAAAAACCGCGGAACTACAAGTTACGTGGTAGGTACAATAATTTCTCCCTAATTCGCGCTCAGATTGCGCACAAAAATGGACAATTTGGGAGATGCGATTATTTTTATATAGTTTTTATAGTTACTGATTCTTAACAATTATAAAAACTAGGTGAAAGGCTTGAATCGTGGCATGTGGCCTTCGAATTGCCACGAATCGTGTCATGTGGCCTCTGAATTGCATTCGAATTGCCTTGGAATCGTTTTCGAATTACCTTCGAATCGTCTTCGAATTGTCTCCGAATTACCTACGAATTGCCTTCGAATTGCCTCCGAATTGAATTACCTTTGAATTGCCTCAGCATTGCCTTCGAATTGACTCCGAATTGCCTCCGAATTGCCCCCGAATTGAATTGCCTACGAATTGCCTTCGAATTGCCTCCGAATTGAATTACCTTTGAATTGCTTCAGCATTACCTTCGAATTGTCTCCGAATTGCCTCCGAATTGGCTCCGAATTGCCTCCGAATTGCCCCCGAATTGCCTTCAAATTGCCTCCGAATCGTGTGAAAAAATTAGAAACAAAAAAATTAAGTCATCGTTTTAATCCTAGCATTCCCATACATCCACATTAATATACACCGGCCGCAGCCTTTTTCCACCGACTACCCCGTCGTTTCTCTGCAAAAACGGGCCTCGCGGCCCAAAAAATCGCGGCTTAATATTCTCAGACCTGCCGGTTTCGACCTCGGAACATTTCTGTAAGAAATAACCGTAATTCGCGTCGCAAGAACCGGCGTTACAGGTGAGCCTACCGTACTACGAGACTAGTATGTTAAGTGGACAGACGGCTTCACTCGGTCCCGCGGTCTCACGCTCGCGCGCGCGCCGTGCGGCCGGTGTGTGCAGCAATAATCGACGGGCGTTATATTTCAGCCGGTTGAATTGGATTCAACGAGTCGCGCACGCACTGTGCCAAATTTGCAAGCTACACTCTCTCCCGCGTAATTATACCACTTCCGTGGAGTCGCGCGAACTTACCCACGGGCTGTTCGATGCGCTGGCTGTTGGCCGGGCGAGTATGGGTGCTCCCGGCACCAGCAGCAGACACGTATGCCACCTGTCGGTGAAGCCCTAGCCGCGCGCACGCGTCCGCTAGGCTTATTTCGCGGTCGCCCTTGTCCCGCGCGGACGATGATGAATGGATTAATTAAGCGTCTCGTGTTCAGCCGGCGACCGGCGACCGGCGCCGCGCCGAGCCCCGCGTGCGCACACACACACACACACACACACACACACACACACACACACACACACACACACACACACACACACACACAGAGGCTGTCAAGAGGGTTCGTTAAATTTTACTCCTTAACCGGCAACCCCACGCTTTAAGCGCCGTGTAATTGTATCGCCTTTCGCGATCGGCAAATCGAGTCAACGATGGCTCACGCCTCCGACCGCGGCCGCCTTTCTTCGCGGCTACTTTCCGCGGCCTACCGTGAATCGACCCGAGCAACAGTTTGTCATTCGACAGCGGAAACCCGCAGCTTGCCGGATAGTCTAGGGTCTAGGGTCTCTCGAACGGAAATGTGATATTTTAGGCTAACTTGCGGCCTGCCCGCTCAACCGGCTGCGATTTTCCCCGGAGTTTGCTGGCTTGCGGGCAGCCTAAGTCTGCGTTCATGGCCGAACTTCCTCTGCGGATTGATGTTTGCGCGAAGTTAACTGTTTTCTGGGTCAGCTGGCGTAGACCGGAGCTGGGTGCGTGGCGCTTCTTTCGACGGGTTTAATGAATTGAGACGACGTTGCGGCGGTGTTCGGTTCGTTCGATGTTGCCTCGCCTTTCGTGCTTCTCACAGATGTGCACGAAAACAGTCTGAAATCGTTTCATTCTTTTCGGTATATTTCGCGTATATTAATGTTGGGTGTATGGGAATGCTAGAATTAAAACGATGACTTAACTTTTTTTGATTCGGAGGCAATTCGGAGGCCACGTGACACGATTCGAGGGAAATTTGGAGGCTACGTGACACGATTCGAAGGTAATTCGGAGACAATTCGGAGGCCACCTGACACGATTCCAAGGCAATTCAGTGTCAATTCAGAGGCAATTCGGAGGCCACGTGAGACGATTCGAAGGCAATTTGGAGGCAATTTGGAGGTAATTAATTCGAAGGCAATTCGAACACAATTCGGAGGCCACCTGACACGATTCGAAGGCAATTCGGAACCAAATTCAGTGTCAATTCGGTGGCAATTCGGAGGCAATTAATGCAATTCGGAGGGCACGTGACACGATTCAAAGACAATTCGGAGGCCACTTGACACGATTCGAAGGCAATTCGGAAGCAATTCAGTGTCAATTCGGAGGCAATTCGGAGGCAATTAATGCAATTCGGAGGCCACGTGACACGCTTCGTAATTTCGAACGAATAGTGCAAGGAATGTTTGACCGAAATAAAAATTAATTTATATGATTTGTTATAGTTTTCTGTTGCAGTTACTCGTGCCGATGTAAATTTTCATTATAATCTGGAATATAAGTCTTGATGCGGAGTTAATTGTAAACCATGTGGTTGCTAATGACCTCGCAGTTCATGCGACCACGCTGAAATAAATACATTTTTGGTAATTGTGATACAAAATATTATATTCTATTGCCACAGAAAATAATGTTTTTCATTAATGTACTGTCAGATAATGTAGCGGACAAACCCTCTATTTAATTGCAATAAATTAAATAATGAATTTGAACCAAAAAGATGAATTGAAAAGAAATTTTCAAACATATCTTTTTCATCAAATATCCATTAATTAAATTGTGTCTCTGTACCTTTCGTCAATTTCAACACAATTTGGAAAGTCCGTTTTTTAAAATATTGCAATACAGTCGATTATTATTGATTTCTGCAATAAAACAGAACAGAATGCCTCTTTAAATTTTGCACCAAAATTTTGAACAGCATTTAAAACGTTTCAAATGTCTTTAAACGTGAAGCTTTTAACATTTATTTCCTGCACCACGAACGCGAATTAAATTCCATGCCCAAAGAAATGAAGTTACCAAATATTTTAACAATATTTTAGTAAACAACGCATGCTGATAAGTGAATAACAACAACAACAACAATAACAAAAAACAGCAGATAAAAAACTGATCGGATCGAACAGAGAGCAGACGAAATCAGCAGAACAGAAATAAAGAAAAAAAATATATAAAATTCAAGTACGTGCCGGAAAGAAAAACGGCCAGATCACGAGAAGTAGAAATATAAAAATCCATTTTCAGTTTCGAAACCGTTCGCCGCTGCATGCTCGCCGGAAAACATGGAGTCATAAACCACTTGTCCCCCGTCACGGCCGACCACCAACCTTTATCCTTCCGTCCACCATTTTTCCTCGTTTACTTCCTGGTGAGACGCATTCGAATTTCATATTCGTGAACGCCGAATTTACGACGCGACGCGAGTTTGGCCGATGATTTTTGGGGAATTTCGTGGACAAACGGTATGCGGCCTGTTGACGGATGAACAGGTTTGTTACCGGTGTCGCACGTGTGCGCACCGACCACGATCCTCGTATTTTCCGTAAAGGTGGTTAAATTAATTTTACACGTGCCGTTGTTTACGCTCGTGACGCGACGCGTTGTATTTATGGCAACTGTGGTCATTTTTCGGCGGGATCTCCTCGATTAAATGACGCCGCTTTAAATGGCAGACACTTTTCGATCTTTTCGCGTTTAATTCGAATCTGTGATATTGTGTTTTTTTGTGGTATAGAAGTTTAAAAGAAGAATCGATTTAGAGGAAGTATAGTTTGGAAGAAGTATAAATAATGATATTATAATAATAATATAATCGTATCTCCTCTTCTCTCTCTCTCTCTCTCTCTCTCAAATTGTCCATTAGGGAGAATTTACTGTATAGAGAAAATTATATATATATATATTATTATATATATATATATATATATATAATATAATATATATATATATATATATATATATATATATATATATAATAATTATATAATTCTCACTATTATTACATAATTATTATACAATTGTCTCTATTATTATATAATTATTATATAATTCTCACACTATTATTACATAATTATTATACAATTGCCTCTATTATTATATAATTATTATACAATTCTTTCTATTACTATATAATTACTATTATTATTATATGATAATAGAGAATTATATAGTAATTATATAGTAATAGAAAAAATTGTATAATAATTATATAATAATAGAGGCAATTGTATAATAATTATGTAATAATAGTGTGAGAATTATATAATAATTATATAATAATAGAGACAATTGTATAATAATTATGTAATAATAGTGAGAATTATATAATTATTATATAATAATAGTGAGAATTATATAATTATTATATAATAATAGAGAAGATTTACTATAATATTTTGCAATTTAATGCTAGCCAAAAAACAGAAGTCGAACGGCAACATACACCTCCAATAATTGCAATAAATTAATTACATCATCATATACTTATTAATAAACAATTTATAATAACAAAGCTGTAGCCGGACTCAATCTCACGCGCACAAACTGCCCCAAACAAAACAAAAGTAACCTTCTATCGTTAAAAAACTATTACAAAGAGTTAAAATGTCTTCTCGAACGCAAACGCTCGAGTCTCCGACGAAGCCTCTTTCCGCGACGGAAACGTCGCTTGCGCCACTGGCAAACAACTACCAACCTAACAAAAACCTAAAACGAACCACCGGAACAACCATTTACAAAACTGACCCAAAGGGCTATCGCAGCGAGCGAACCGCCGCGCCGAGAGAAAACCGTGCAGCGTCCGTCCGATATCGTCGCTTTAATCCCCGTTTTCCTGGGCCGCGAGCGCGCGGTTCGCCTTGCGAAACAAATTTTTAAGCGGACAGAGCCACGCGACGTCGCCGAAGTTTCGCCGGTTGCCGGTGTCTTAATTAAGTTTGCCAGCCATTACTGGGACGGTAATGAACGCGAGACCGTGGCGGTCGCCGGGAACCGCGTCGTCGGCCGTGCGGCGGCAGCAGCCCGGCTTCTGCGACGAGGATAGAGAGCATTGTTCGTCTTAAGTAGCAGCTAGTTATCGTGTTCAAAGGGAATATCGGAGAGGACGAATTTCAGGGCGCTTAAAGGGCTACTTAGAGGCGAAGTAGGGATAGAAAGCGGAGCCGGCTCAAAGAGAAATTTGACCGACGCCGATGCGGACGCAACGTTTCCTCCCGGTCCACCTTTCCGCCCTCCCCCTCTCTATAGAGGTTGAAATTAAGACGCTCAGGGCAACCATAATCGCCGCGTCTCGGGATCCCGTTGTCGGGTCACGTACAGAAATCCGGCTAGCTAATTAGCCTTCCGCCGCTCCAGGATTCGCCCTGGTCAATCAGCGGCGGAGATTCGGTCTTGATTCGATCCTCGGAGCCTCGTTAGCACTGCCGTACATTCTCCTCTCTCTCGATCTCTCTCTCGATCCCTCTCTCGCCGCGGTTCTACTTTGTGCCAAGCTATATGTACAGCGCCCCGCGCATACATATGTACACTGTTACAGGCCCGCGCACACGTACGCGCGCCCAAGAGAGAAACGTGTACGCGCGCGTGTACCCACTTGGACCCTCGCCGGTTCTGTTCTATGTCATTTAATTGCGCTACGTGAGAGTGCCGACGATCCGACTGCTCTCAGAAGTGCTCGGAATTCTTTTACCTCGAGAGATCCTCGAATGTGTCGTAATTGCGGCGCGAGAAGAAAAAGACCGGCGGCGCGGAGCCGCGCGGAGCGCCGAGTCGAGAGGAGCCCGCCGGCCCGGCCCCGTTTAAACATGCATTTCTGTCTTCTACGGTATTAAGACAATTGCGGGAGCCCCCCCTTTTCACCGCCCACGACTCTGCCCCACATTCGGGAATGATCCCTCGGCGCACGGTGGGCCGCATTTCGCCGAAAAGCTCGCCGGAATGATTTTCTTTTCAGGCACGAGAAACAGGTAATCGTTGTCGAACGTCGAAGATTGAGATTGTCAGATGTCGCGTGTGCCGGGGAAAAATCGATCTTTGAACGACGTCTTTGATTATTTGGGGTGGGAGATTATTTTCGATGGAAATGCAAAATAATTTTTTGAATATATAGCATTTATGAAATAAAAGATATTTAATTCGGTGGCTTGGAATAAAAAATATTTAACTTCCATTGAAATAAGAAATATATAGTTCAACAGCTTGGAATAAAAAATATTTAACTTCCATTGAAATAAAAAATATATAGTTCAATAGCTTGAAATAAAAAATGTATAGTTCAATAGCTTGAAATACAAAATGTATAGTCCAATAGCTTGAAATAAAAAATGTATAGTTCAATAGCTTGAAATACAAAATATTTCATTTCCATTGAAATAAAAAATACACAGTTCAGTAGCTTGAAATAAAAAATATTTAATTTCCATTGAAATAAAAAGATTTCTATTTAACCAAGTGCATTTTGTTAATATGACATCGAAAAGAAAATGAAATACGCTTTTTAACATTCTCGTCCGAACCTGTCGCGAAAATTTAAACGAATTCAAATCGATTGTTTAGTCAATGTTAAATTCTGGACTATGATTAAAATTTATATCGACATTAGTAACTACAACGAGTTGTATAGATTTATGGATTTAAAAAAGAGGAGAACGTTCTCCGTGTTGCCATCGTTTCCGACGTTTTACACCCTTTGAAGCATTATCCAATGGCGTAACGCTTCGCTTAAACCGTGCTCGCTACTTCGGAAAGTCAAGCCTCGTCCAGCTGTTCGACGTCTCGAGTCGCGGCGAGAGTTCTGCCGGGCCCGCGAACTCGTTCGGGACTCGCCGCGCTTTTGAAAATTGTATGGTCGCGACGGGAGAGAGGCTCGATCGGATTACCAAGCAGCCATCCAGCCTGTAAGCTGATAAGATGGAAAGGGCCGGAGGAGGACGCCGGACCGCCGGTTGACCTCTTAAGGCTCTCCGGACCCTTAGATGCTCGCTGGCACCGCGAAGGATTTATATATTGGAAATGGTAGCGAGGCGAGAACTGGCCGGATTAGGATCAGATGGAGGGAACGCTTCCTCTTTCTACCCTTCGGAGCTTTTCGCTTCGCCAGATAGCTTCACCTTAAGGTTAAGCCAAGGGCTGTACCGTCTGGTAAACACGAGTTTGCGGCTGATAGAAGAAGTTAAGAGGAATTCCCGGCCGCCGCCGGTCGAACGGCAGTTTTTTCTTTATTATGGTTCCTGAGGGGAGGGCCGCCTTTCCATCTGATTCGAGAAATTTCTGTTGCTTAAGTTATTTATGTGCGAATGGGACCGCGCGATATCGAGAACGAGGACTTTCATCGCAATGTGGCATACTCCAAACTAATGCGTTCCGGACATAATCTTACCCAGGGTTCACAGGAGAATAAGTTACGCGAGGAATGCGGTGGCGACGTATGCGAAAGGTGTTCCGCGTCATCTTCCGCGTGGACACAGGGTGAATCGTGACTAGAAAGATGAAAATTAGTGTAGTGGCTAGCTACTTTAATACATCTGCCACCATTAGTTTGGTTATTAATTTTCGTTTCGATTTCTTTTTGTATTCGATTCGATTTCTGTTGCAATTCTTGCGCTGTTGTCTAAGAATTGCCACAACGAAGGACCTGGCAAACAGGACTAGAGACATACTGATTGACCGTTTAACATCGTTTTTTATTTAACAGCTGAGTGTCCCGGATTATTTTAAGTTATTGAATTATATATTTTTATTTTTGAATGGAAATTAAGTATTCCTTATATATATATATATTTCAAGCTAACGAACTTTCTTATTTCGATGGAAATGAAATATTTTTTATTTGAAGCTATTGAACTATATATTTCTTATTTCAATGGAAATTAAATATTTTTTATTTCAAGCTATTGAACTATATATTTTTTATTTCAATGGAAATTGAATATTTTTTATTTAAAGCTACTGAACTATATATTTTTTATTTCAATGGAAATTAAATATTTTTTATTCCAAGCTACTGAACTATATATTTTTTATTTCAATGGAAGTTAAATATTTCTTATTCCAAGCTATTGAACTATATATTTCTTATTCCAATGGAAATTAAATATTTTTTACTTCAAGCTACAGAACTATATATCCTTTATTTAAATAGAAATTAAATACTTCTTATTTTAAGTTATTTAACCATACAGGATGTTCCGCATTTTTCCATACATAGTTCAAGATATGTATCCTACAAGTAAAAATAAGACTGAAATGTAACATAATAAAAAGTCCACAAATGCTTCGTTAAGAATTTGTAACGAAACTACAAAATATGATTTAAACGCTGTCAAATACACCTATAGTCTCCGCGCGACAAGAAGACATCTTTGTGCTCACATTCCCCCTCTTACTAGCTGCTCCACTGCCGCAACAATCGGTCGCTATTGACCGCCGTCGATCATCGTCACCGTTTTCGGCCAACAGCGACCGATAGCTGCGTCAGTGGGACAGCCAGTAAAAGAGAACAAAGGTGCCTTCTTGTCGCGCGAGGACTGTATATCCCGGTTTCAAAGCGACGCTCGCCTTTGTTGACACAAATCCGTCATCGACGAGTTATTGAATTCATTATCGATTTCAGTCGCTCGCGATTCTGTCTAATCTCCTCGCAGTCGATGCTGATTTTTGTAATCGATTCATTTTTCATCAAACGATTATTCGTTTTGTATCCATCGCGTTTCTCATTTTAGACACAACTTCTCGGCGAAACATTCACGAACTTTCCGGTACATGACATTTTAGTCTTATTTTTACTCGCAGGGCGCCGAGTACCCTGCATATTATTTCAATGATTAAATTACATATTTCTGAATTATTCAAACTCGAGACTTGAACTCTGACCTAAAATCTCCCCGATTCGAGGCACTATGCATCTGAGCGAATATTCCCCGTGCATCGATTCGCTCGCCGTGAAAAGAGACTTCTCTGGTCTTTGCACAACAGTTTCGAAGAATTTTCCGGGACGGACGCGGGCAGAAAACAGGAGAGTGAGAGAAAGAGAGAGAGAGAGGAAGGAAGAAAGAGAGAAACAGAACTGGCACATCTGTGTCAAAGACCTAAAGGCATCTGTCGGACGTAGTCTCGTCCGTATCTCTCGGAGCTACGAGTGTTTCCAAGCTAGACAACCCGTGCCAACTGATACGCGGTAAAGAGAGTGGACGTTTTATTGGTTCGATAATTTGATCGCCGATGGCTTGACAAAGTAGCAAGGACTGCGTAACAGAAACGGAGACACGGATCCCGGTTCCACGCTATTTCATCGAATAATTTTTGCGATCGCTGCACGGTCGGTGGCTTGTTAAAATGGATGGAAGATCGCCTGTTCGAACCGTTCCGGCGTCGCGAGCTTTTGAGATCGCGATTTCCAGTCCCGTGTGCTTGTTTTTCGCGTTGCTCGAGAATTCCGCGTGGAATCTGTGCTAATTTCTTCGTTCGTTAATTCGTCGTTCGATCGACATTCGTAAAACAGACGGAGTCATTTTTGTGCGAAAACGGCTCGCTAATTAATTATGCCAAAGCGACGACGACGATTCACTTTCGTCAATTTCACATAATCGTTCGCTTGACGAGAAAATGATTTCTCCACTAACACTAGATTTACGTGAAAATGACGGGTCGCTAGTTTTTTAATTTACGATTATTCGCATCGTAAAAATACACTTATATTGATGTATACATTATTTATACGTTACAATAACACTTGTTAAAAATCAGAATAAATGTCTTATTGTTACTTTGATAAATTAACCCCTTAACGCACAGTCTTTTTGAAAAAAACCGGCCAAAAAAGAAATCGATTTTGATTTTCTGATTCAACTTTTCTTTTGATGGATAATTTTGATAAACTGCGCTTTTGTTCCACGGAAAAAAGCTATATTTTATTCTTGAATAAATAAGTGTTATAGCTTACAATCCCATGTAAACGATAAATATCAATAAAACGATTTTTGTTTTCTTTGCTTTCGCATTGTTATTTTCAATTCTCGATTATATTCGAGTGCGAAAAATTACAGCAGCATAAAATACAACGCCGCTCGAATTATCTCGAGTGTGCACAGTTTGGCCTGTACAAGTTAAGGGGTTAATATAAAACAGCTGTGTTTTGTGCATCGTGAATCTAGCGTTAAAGAGGACGAATCTTTTGAGACAATCGAATATTTTAATTTTGAAATAATTCGCGTACGTAAATTTTTAACGGGACTCGCGCAACGATCTGCGAAATTCTTAATCGTCCAATTCAATTTCAGCCTCCCGACGAAAAAAAAAAAATTAATTTACGGTTTTCAAATGCTTCGTTGTAATAATGGGAGCTTGTAGCTTTGATGTTACAGTGGGATACGATGCTCGCTCGTGTATGTAACAAAATTTACATACGGAAATGCATCGGGTAATTTGCATTCGGAGTTAAATAGACAGGAGGATCGCGAAATACGCGATCTAGAATGACAGAGCGAGGTGTGTTACGCTCCAGAATCTTATGAATCTTTCGAAGAAATGGTCGAAGATCCATTTCGCGGGGCGCGATCTTCGAAGAGATTTCCGTCAATGAAATATCTCCCCCCTCGCCATTGTTCTTTATCCTCTTTCCTGTCTATTTCCGTTATAACTGATAAACCCACCTGTGGATTACTGAAATCTCAGCGAAACGCATTTCTCTCGTTGATACGCGCGATAAATTGCACTTGAACGAACACTAAAAGAAGGATTTAAAACAACGTCCAAGTGCAAATCAACGAATTGCGCGAAAGTAATTTGACAAGTTCTCGGAGGAACGATGAATCTGGAGGATCGATAAACGCGCCTGAAAATGTACAAGTTCTCGGATCCATCGATTCTTATCGTTATCGTCCATTTCCCGTCTAAAAATCGTTAAACGTAATCTCTGCAGGCAGCGCAAAGAGAGTTCATAAATTACTCACACAGTCGGTGGAAACTTTTTGTCTTAAGTATCCTTTTCTGGTTTCCATGCGCCGGCAGCCAGCGTTTCTTTCTGTTGGCAGTGGCTCGAAACTGGAGGGGCCTTTTCGAACCTTTTTTTCGCGGAAAAGCAGCTATTTTGGCGGAATTTTTTGCGGCGAAACTGCCGGGGAGCTATTGAAACAAAGCTTGGAACGATTACTAGCCGCGTATCGCGCGCTGTGTTTTCAACTCGCCCGTTTTTAACTCGTTCGTTCGCATTCCGCCGCGCAAGATTTCTCGAATCCGGCCAGAAGAAACTTACGCGAAGAAGTTGTTCCCGATAAAACACGAGAACAAAACGCGACGAATTAATCGGTTCGACATTATTACGCTACTTTTTAATTTCGTTTCGCCCGATTCTATTAACGCGGACATTGAATTATCTCTTTTTCTATTACACACGTGTTTCAGGCGTTCGACTTAACCCTTTGGGCCACGATGGGACTATTCGAGTCCCACCCTACAACAACAATTTGAACTGAATTATTATTATTATTTTATGTTTCTACAGGGTGTCCCAAAAATGTCTCGCAATTCGAAACTGGCGGGTTCCTCAGGTCATTCGAAGCAACTTTTTCCTTTACAAAAATTTTCTCCGGGGCAACGTTAACGAGTTATTAACGAAAAACAGTGACCAATGAGAGGCGAGCTCAGCTGGCGCGAGGCGACCGAGCCAACGAGCGGAACTGGGCTTCGTGCGCTGGCTGGCTGGGCCGCCCTCGCGTCAGCCGTACTGAATTCTTATTGGTCACTGTTTTTCGTTAATAACTCGTTAACGGTGCCTCGGAGAACATATTTGTAAAGGAAGAAGCTGCTTCAAATGGTCCGAGGAACCCGCCATTTCCGGATTACGAGACATTTTTGGGACACCCTGTATATTACGTGATTCCTTTGTTAATATACCAAATATTCCAATTTTTTTAAACATCGCAATCCAATCAAATTTCTGTGCAACGCGGGTCTATTTTATTTTCCGAAACACAGTGCCCCAAAGAGTTAAAATGCACGATAACGATATTAGTTCTGCGACAATGTTAACTGTCCACGGATCTGTCAAGTTTCAACCCGTTAAAAGCTGCAAAATAGCGCCGACTCCGCGCGTTTTTTCTCATTTTCTTTTTCTATTCCACCATTCAGGTTCTTGACGTCAAAGGGACAATAACAACGTTAATTCTGTAACAGCGTTAAGTCCGGACGAAGCTTTCAAGGTTTTTCACGTGGAGGAGAAATTGTAACGTAATAATATAGAATTGCTGTATGGTTTTCACTCAATTTGCGAACGCAAAGTAGCCCATAGAAGCCTCCCGCGTGCCTCGCGCCGTGCCGCAGCAACTGCAGTCGTATCCTGGCTGTTGATGGTTCAACTAACGTGCAGGCCGGAGGACCTGCTGCAAACACTGCAAAAGTTTACGATGCAGTCTATAATACGGCCGCGGATAATGCCTATACGAAATGAGAGCGAAATAACGCGTTTAATAGTAATTATTGTTACGCGATGCAAGACGCAGGTTCTAAAAATAGTGCACTTGACGCGAGACTGGAGTAAAATTGCAATAGAAGACTTATTAAAGGTTTAAAATTATTGGTGAACTGTCTGAACGAAATATTATCTTTTTTGCCGTCGTGCGTGTGCGATTCCTTCTGTCATTAATCACAAACTGTTTCTTTGTATCTATTTGCTATTAACACATTGAAATAGTTCGAACATCTTTAAAATAAATAATCGCTGATGAAAGAGTTCAATGATGAAAAAGTTTGCAACATTTGCGACAATTTAGTGATTTATTCGACGAATTTGAACAGATCTTAATTCATCAAATGGACGAATGGACAACGTGTCTATATTTCTTTGTCAGGAAATATTAAGAAGAATTAAAACCGACGCATGCAAAAGATCAGCAAGATAAGTAAGATAAAATAAGTAAGTAAGTAAGATATAAATAAATTAAAATATATAAATAATCGAGGTAAATAAAATATTGCATTTCAATAATTGCTATTAATCGCGACAACAGATTATATAAATTTCCATGCACCGTGCCCAATTGTAGAAACTTTGGAGTTTTCAATTTCTGATTTATTCGTGACGTGCCCGTTTAAACAAACATTGTTCTGGACTCTATATTGAACAATAGAGCGAAACACAATGACCGTTTGCTTCCTTAAACGTACGTGTTTCGATGTATGCGCGTAGATTTTCTTCGGAAACGGGGATAGAACGTTCGCGGGCACGCATTCCCTCAAAAAATCGTTGGCTCGACAAAACGAGTGTTCCCCTCGGTACGTTGTCAAATAAACGTCGAACCTCCTCGTAGATCAATCCCCATCAAATTACAGGCTGCTACAGACATTTCAGAGGCACCGAGAATTATATCCGCGCCGGAGGGGCGTGAATTTGACGGTGCGCGCGAACTATACAGAAAGATTCCGGCGTTTCGAAAATATCGACATCGCGTCACGGGTGGGAACAATACAGCAAACCTATCCGGACAAAGACAAAAACCAGTTATATTCCGTAAGCGACGCAGTCGAGTGACCGGCGGCAAGAGAATTTTCTGCTGGACCAAGCAATCTGCCACCTGCCTTTCTCTCTCTCTCTCTCTCTCTCTCTCTCTCTCTCTCTTTCTGTTTCTATACACTGCGTTTTATGACGATAAAATGAAGAAGAATTTTTCTGTTGAATGAAGTATGCCATGCTCGAAATCGTGTTGAGAAGCAACGTATCTTTTTGGAAGGACAGATTATGGTAGTAATTATATTATTATATTAATTATTATAGTACTTACAGTATTATATTAATTATTATAGTAATTACAGTATTATATTAATTATTATAGTAATTATATTATTATACTAATTATTATAGTAATTGTATTATTATTATTATTATATTATATTACACCAATAATTTTGTGATTTAATACCAACCAAAAAGCAGAAGTACATACATATATACATATATTATATATAGACAGACGTATATAAAAGGCAGAATATATACATACCTTCAATAGTTGTAATAAAGTTATAAAAAATGTTAAAGTTATAAAGTTGAAACAAGACTCAATTTCATGCGCATAAAAGGAAACTGCAGCAAATAAAATGTAGTTAATTTATTACAACTATTAAAGAAATATATATTCGTTTGATTTTTGTTTTTTTTTTGCTAGCATTAAGTCATAAAATTATACAGTAAATTCTCCCTGATCGACACTCAGTTTGGATTCAAAAATGGACAATTTGGGAAGAGAAGGTACGATTAATCGAGCCTTGCGGCTCGTTTTTATAGCTGTTCCCATAATGTTGCTTCGAAAATTGTTCATTTTCGTCAATTAGGGAGAATTTACTTTACATATAGAGACTGCGGATTTTATACATTTAATAAGATAAAAATGAGGGGATAAAATTTAATATCGCTGAACAAGTTTAGTGAAACTTATTATACTAGTCTACTAATTTCAATTAACTGAAATTATTACAGGAAAAAATCAAATTACTCAATTCCTATACTTTCCAATTCAAGCAGACAATTTTTATTTTGCATACAGATCCACACTCTAATCATATAAAAAACCTAACTTAAAAATGAAAATGAAACAGTAACCTCATTTACAACTATTTCCACTACTTAGTTGCTGCGAATCGAATTAATCGTTTAATAATAGCGCAATTTTATATTCGTTGCGCATAAATTATCTTATTTCATTTGAGTTTAATATATTGTAATTTACCGTATTCTCTTCTATTCTATTTTACTTTATGTTATTTCATTTTCTTGCCTTATTTTATCTATTTTATTTTATTGCATGGCATATGATACATAATCTATTAATTTATTAACTATTTTCATTACCAGTTCACACTCAATTCTGTTCGCAATATCATAAATATCATGCAAAAATCATGCCTGAGTCTTATAGTCGAGGCTTATAATAAATAACAAATAATAAATAAATAATTTGACTATCTAATAAATAATAAATAAATAATCTGGCTATCTAATAAATAATAAATAATAAATAAATAATCTGGCTATCTAATAAATAATAAATAATAAATAAATAATCTGGCTATCTATCTATCTATTTCTTTCTCTCTCTCTCTCTCTCAGCCTATATTTCCCTCTCCGCCGCTCCACACGCGGCAGATTTTTCTGAACGATAAATTTCCCCGAATCGTCGAGAAGGAGGGAACGACACCGTGAAACGGACGCATGCAAACGGTGCGGCGCGACGCAGGTGGCACACGGGAAATTTCCTCTCCGGTATCGCCGCGTTTTTCGAGCACGTTACACGGGTGTCAAGTGGAATTTAAGTTTTTCGAACGATGGGGTGAATCGGTCGGAACGACGGGGGTGATGGACAGTTTAAAAACAGCGGAGCGAAAGAAAAGCACACATCGCCGCGTCGCGGCGCGGCGCGCTGCGCGGCCGATACACGTTCGGGCCGGGCCGGGCCGGGTCGGGTCGGCGAGCAAAAATTGACAGACGTCGCTCGGCGTTTCCGGGCAAGCGATGTCTGTCGTCCGTGCCACGCCGAAGGCTCGCCGACACATTTCGCGAGGAGCCGAGCTCTGGCGGCCCGATTATTTGTAAAACGCGCGGAGACCCAGCCCCACCCGCGGGCCTGTATCCGATTTCGCCGGGGCGGTCGGGCGCGGAATAATTTACAAGCGCGTACACCACGGTTGATCACGTCGCGTTCTGGTCATTCACAATCAGCCGTCGGGCTACGTAGCACGCGTCCGAGTACACGCGGCCGCCGACAACCCGGCCGGGATTCACGTAGCCCACCTCATTATTCGTAAATTATTTCCACGGACCGTCACGTTGTTGGCCCGGTAGCGGGGAATTGGAATTGGTCGGGCCCCCGATCCTGCCGGGCGCGAACCAGCCCGACGGATAGTAATAATATAGGACGACCGTGTTCCGTTGGTTACGTTTCCTCGCGCGAACGAAACGCCTCGCATTCGAGATCGCAGCGCGGTCCACGAGATGCAAGCGGCAAGTCGTCCAGCTCGCGGATCGAGCTGCGAGCGAGTCACGATCGTTGGGTGCCCATCGACCGACGCTCGATGGGTGCTCCTTTTCGATCGAAATGTCGCAGGGCATGCTTAGGATCGTTCGTTGGTTTTGTTAGCAGAAACAAGCAATTATTAACGATTTTGTTCAGCAGATTATCTAATTTCTTGATGGGACTTTGACGAGTCCGAGACGTCGTGAAAATTTTTATAGTGATTATTCTGGTAATATTCTGTTCTTTAGAATTGCGGAATTAAATCCGAATCTCTTGTCAGCAATGTTTAAGCATTCGAGCGAATTTAGGCACACGATGAGCATCAATTTTCGTTTCCTTCGAGGAAATTATTGCAATCGAAAAATTTCTAGTGACTGCGACGAAAATGACGCGTCAAGGGGTTAAAGCGTGCCTTCTAATTAGGCTAGGTTTTCTATAGACTGTGAAACGTGTACAAATTTTAATGAATATTTTAATGAATATTTATACTTATTTGTGATTGTTGAATTGTCGTATTCTAACATATTCGTTCGAAGAACCTGTTTTGTTATCACAGAATGTTACACTAAGATTAGTGGAGCCGGTTACTGTGGTATGACCATTTGCTTTGGCCTAATCTAATAATTAGTACAAAAACAAAAATATAATTCACTTTGTACTTATCGAATATTCATATATTCAACATATTCAATTTTTTAATTCATAAATGTAATACGTCAAATTCGAGGAAGTTAATTGTAATCATAATAATAATGCCTGGATAAATTCGTTGCATCAAGGTTTCCTGTATTTATTATAATATTGTATTTATATATGATAATGTATTTCTAATGTATTCAATGTATTACATATTTATTATTTTATATTTATGTTGTATTAATGTATTATATTTAATGTATTTTTCATTTTGTTCGAATTGCATTCAACATAATTTTGTTTTAATTATATTCAGGACTTTCTTATGCATGTTTTAACGAAGAAAACGTTGTATTTTGTTTATGTTTTTAGCAGCGATCGATCTATACCGTGTGTTCGTGCTTTTTGCAATATTGACAACCCAATTATAATTTTTGATTAACGCTGTCGCTTTGACGCAACAATGGCGTCTTGCACAGCTTTGCGATCGCCGTACGATCGATGTTGCAAGTTCTGGTTGCCTTGGGGCTCCCTTTGCAGAAGGGTTAACTCTTGTGTCGATACTTGAGATGTTGGAACAGTGTTCGAAAAGCTTTCGCGTAAGAATCCAAAGAATTTGCAACATCAATGCACAGTGTACTTTATAAATAAATCGCGGATCTTCGTGCAAAAAAATAATAATAATAATATTCCAAAATCGATTACGAGAAAGTTTTAATAAATTCGATGTATTGCAAATATATATACTGTGACAACGTTATTAAATTTAACCTTTACGACGTCGCGCAATTTTCTATTTCAGCCAGATCAGATTTTGCCATGAATGCACATGTATTATTCGTATTATTTGTATTATTTGTATTATTTGTATTATTTGTATTATTTGTATTATTCCTATTATTCGTATTATTCCTATTATTCGTATTATTCGTATTATTCGTATTATTCGTATTATTCGTATTATTCGTATTATTCGTATTATTCGTATTATTCGTATTATTCGTATTATTCGTATTATTCGTATTATTCGTATTATTCGTATTATTCGTATTATTCGTATTATTCGTATTATTCGTATTATTCGTATTATTCGTATTATTCGTATTATTCGTATTATTCGTATTATTCGTATTATTCGTATTATTCGTATTATTCGTATTATTTGTATTATTTGTATTATTTGTATTATTTGTATTACTTACATGTATTATTTACGTATTATTTAAATCTATCTAAAATCCGCGGTCTGTTTGTAAACAACGCGAAGCTTCGCCGAAATTAGAGAAGATAATTAAACTGATCAAATCAAAGTAAAGCGCACACGACGGTGACACGAGAGTCTGGAAAGGTCTGGCAACGAGTTGCACCAAACTGTGCCGTAAGTTAGTTCTGGGTTGCGTAGACTGTGATAATTTGTATCTTACAGTGGACGTCTCCTAAACATGCTAACTTACGTGGTATTAAATACGTAACATAGTGTTGAACATATTTTCCAGTAGCTCGGGAACCGAGGTCGATATTATCTGCAGGAAAACGTGGTTCATTATGATGTTCTCGGTAGCATAGTTCAGGCTGATTGAAGTCTGCAAGAACAACTAACTTCGGAATTCTAAATAATTACCAAAGTTGCCGCACAGTTCTTTCGCTATAGATATTAATTGCATATTTATATGAACGAGACACATTGCCCGATCACATTTATTGCACATCGACTGGAATTTTTGCGCGCCGTGTATCAACAATTGATAGTAACCGACTTCGATGCATATTATTTGCAATGCAAAATGTTTGTTCCTAGTTTAGTCGCAACCTCCGATCGATAGCCGAATGTTCCAAACTTTGGCACAGGTATCTTCGGTACGTTTCGAATAAAACACTGTTTCAGGCAGTATATTAAACAACATTTAGAATAAATAAAATATTTTCTTTTGAATGGTGTAATTTTTTGAACAAGTAACACATATTCTATTTTCAAAAATACCTGCGCGATGCGAAGTGTTAAATATTCGAGCTCTATTTTCAACTCATATTAAATTTTCGTTATTAGATTATTACTATAATCTTTATGCAAAATAAACATTGTCCGGGTCAATTGTGAGAAACATAAGCCAAATGAAAATGTCTTTGCTTATATAATAATTGTAATAAGTTGTTTATTAATTGTAACAACATCCTTAAATTTTTGTGATGTGTTTAGAGTTTTGTATTTAATTTGTATTAATTTTTGTTGTAAGTGCATAAAAAGAGAACGAACGTGTTATTTTGTTATTTTCAACTCGCCAAAATGATCAAAGATAGAAAAACATTTCTGTTTCGAGCATGTTCGTTGGAATCAATGTAGATGAAGTTTTAATAACTATACTAATATATATAACTAGACTGCGAATTATTTATTATCTCCATTGATTCCAGCAAACACGAATAGAAATGTTCTCAATAATTTTTAATATTTTTAGTCAGTTGAAACTAATACACAAATGTTCTGAAATTCTTTTAAAATATTATTGTTTCCATTATTATATTGCCTAAAATATTATTGCCTCTTATGTCTCCATTCTTTTAAACTTCGCCTAGCCATCTTAATTACAATAAGTTCATAAAATCTACATTGCGAATTATTATTGCGAAAATTACTAGATTGCGAATCTCTATGCAAAATAAAAATTGTCTGAGTTAATTCTAAGAAACATAGCTCGCATGAAAATGTGTTTGTTCTTCTAATAATCATAATAAGTCGAAAACGATGCACCGTTATCCTCGAGTTCTTCCTTCAGTTTTGCCTTCGACACTCTCAATTTTGCCATATAAGCGCATAAAAAATTATTACCAAAAAAACCACAAATATTTCTCTTCTGAGGTGACACCCAAACGAAACCTCGCACCCAGGCGACACCATCGAAAGCACCACCAAAATAATCCCCTCCACCTTCATTTTCCTACTTTCTCCAAATTGATTTACTCTCTCGCACACGTTCATCGTCGCTGTATTTGCGGTCATTGACACCGTACTCCGCCGACAAGTACGGGGAACGTTTAGACATCCGAGGAAAGCGTAGGGCAGCCCTTCCCAGGGCATAGGAACTGGCACGCAATATCGTGTCGAAGGGAAGCGAGAGAGAATCTTATTAGAAACTCCCAGCAGCTTAGTATCGATTCCGCATCAATTTGCATTGTTCAAGACGATCCGGGGGGAGGGTGGGAGGGGAGAGGAGAAACTATTCGCCGGTTGGTCCCCGTTACCTGTTTTCCCGTAGTCCGGGAGACGAAGATTCCTGGAGTTCGACTCGGTCGACGCGGAAGCAGCGGGGAACGGCGCCCGACGGTTGTCAATACCATCCATTACTGTCATCGCGTCTTTATTACTATCGTCGTCGTCCCGTTGCTTTCCATACGGTTGTTCCCCGACACGGCTGGAAGAGGAGCCCCGTTGCCACTTTGTCTGCCGGCGAACACGCGTACGTATAATCGGATCCGAAAGATTTCGTTCGTGGCTGAAATTCAACATCACGCCGGGAAATCTCCGCGGCGGTTCCGTGGACCGGGCGCGCCGCGCGGGAAGGGAGACGCTGCCGAGAAGATATCCTCGGCGAGCAATCTCGGAAATCTGGGTCAAGTTGGGAAACGAGCTCCGCGAATTTCGGCGGCGAAGGATGCCGGAATATCGGTAACCTGCTCGCCGAAAAGTGCGCTCGCTCGTTGATCGAAGTGCCAGCCACGGATGAACGCACGGCTGCGCTTTTAATCGAAAATGGAACAACGGAACGGAAACCGTGGATCCGCGGACAGGTGACGATCGGAATCGTCGTGGCGATGCTACGGCTGTGTATCGGGATCCTTGAAATTTGGCTCGCAAGCTTTTGAAAGAAGGGAAATAGATGAATATCGAGTTGGGTCGCGCGGAATATTCGACGAGGTTTAGAGCGATGAGCGCAGGTCGAAGTCTGCTAGAACCGTGGTGAATTATGTTTGCGGTGTAATTGTGTTATGGTCGTGTTAATTGTGAAGAATTTTGGCTTTGTATATTGGTATGAGTGTGAAGTGGGTGTGTGTGAGAGAGAAAGAGCGAGAGATAATGCAAAGTATGGTGGGCGAAGTCTTTATTCGATTAATTTTTTATTCGAATTATTCGAGAAATTCTTTATTCGAATTATTCTTCACTCGAATGATTCAAATAAGTCTTCATTCGAATGATCTAAATAATTCTTTATTCGAGGTATTCTTTATTCAAATTATTCTTCATTCGAATGATCTGAATCGTTCTTTATTCGAATAACTCTTCATTCGAATGATCTGAATAATTCTTTATTCGAGGAATTCTTTATTCGAATTATTCTTCATTCGAATGATCTAAATAATTCTTTATTCGAATTATTCTTCATTCGAATGATTCGAATAACTCTTCATTCTAATCATTCAAATAATTCTTCATTCAAATGATTTGAACAGTTCTTCCTTCGAATAAATCTTTCTTCAAATAATTCTTCATTTGGATAATTCGGAAAGCTTTTTTATTCGAATAACTCGAACAATTCTTTATTGGAATAATTTTTCGTACGAATAATTCGTATAATTCGAATGATTCTTTATTCGAATAATTGTCCACTCGAATAATCCGAGAAAGTAACACGAAAGAAATAAAATCGATAAACCAAGAAAAAACACTTTACATTCCACCAATCTAATTCGAATCATTTATCATCCACACGAATTCCTGCACGAACGAACACCTCTTCGTCAATCTTTATCGTTTATCCGTCATCCGAATAAAATGTAGCCCGAACGAACGACCAAAACGCAGCCAAATAAATTCACGGGCGATCCCAATCGTAGCCGGCCACTTCGTAAAAAGTCCGTCAAAGTGGCGAGCCCGAAGAACAAAACGACTCGAAGCACACTCCCGAATGAAAGCGGAGCGAATCGTTCCCCGGGCACGATGTATCGGCGTCCAGGTTATATAACCCGTCGCCGGATCAGCATAAAAATTACTCTGCCGTACAGAAAAATCGCCTTGTTAACCCGGCGCGCGTTAGCGGAATCGGTGATCGGCCAGATTTCGAGCGTGGCGTCTGCTCGGCCGCCGAGCGCCGGATGGATCCAGGACGGAATTAATTCCGGAATCGCTCGACGTATGATAATTCAGGTGAACCGAGCCCGTGTGCTCGGTTCTGCCGTCACGTAGAGGAGCCGCGCGTATTTCGCGTTCGCGGGCGCACATATCGGCACCGGGGGCCATCGAAAAATCGATATTTGCCGGACCATCGACGCGTTGTCACCTCCATAAATCAAGCCGGATTCGGCCGCGGCGATTCGAACGCGTGAGTGACGTGCTCGAAAAAATCTCCGCCGCGTCTCCATCTTTCCCTCGTAAAAATCCGCAGCGAGTTCGATTGAATTTTGCGGGTTACTCGTCGATGACGGCGCGGCCGATCGAACGTGTCGGCGAGCCGATTCGCCGACGATTGCCGGTATCAACGTCGTTGTCGTCGTCGTCGTCGTCGGCGTCGCGAGCCGAACGTAAACGGGCCGGTAGGTGTGCCGCCGTTGATTCACGGGGCTTTCAAGGTGCCTTCGGTATGTCCAGCCTCGAGCAGATTCCAATTTAGATGCGATGCCGCCGATGTCGGCCAAGATACCCCGCGGTGGTACGCAGCCGCGACCAATATCGCCGTCATTTCACCGGCAAACTGCCTCTGTTACCTTCCATAAACCCGGCACGGAACCGGCTTGTTTTTATACGGCGTCGCGAGCCGCTACAGGAAATTAAGAATCCCAATCGTACGCGCATCCTATGGGTGCACCAGCGTCTGCCGCATGCGAGGGACAATGGGCGACGAGCACGCCGACTTCGGACACATTATTTCTGCTTCGCTTTCTGCCGGAGTGAATGCGATTCTTTGCCGCGGCGCTGCGGTTTTTGTGAGAACGAAAGTACAGTCGATTCTCTCCGATTTGCAAAAATGGACAATTTGGGAAGAGGAGACGCGATTATTGGAGCCTTGCGGAGCAGGTTTTTATAGTCACCGATTGTGCAAATCATACAATAATTCTGTAAATCGCATCTCCTCTTCCCAAAATGTCCATTCTTGTGTACAATCTCAGCGTCAATTGGAGGGAATTTACTGTAAAATAATTGTGAAACAATTATCTACGATTCTTCGAGCAATCGTGGACGATAAGAAATCTTTGTGCAAAATAAAAATTGGCTGCATCGATTGCAGGACATATTGAGCCAAGCATTAGCTTTTCTTTCCTTTCGTTAACGATTTGAACGCGTTCGAATTAATGCATCAACGTTCTCAGTTTCTTTCAATCTTCCCAGCACTCGTTTTCACCATAAATTCGTGAAATTCGTGGTCCAGTTATATTAGTTCACTCTGGTAGAAATTTTCTTTTGTAATTATGGAATTAAACGAGTTGGTCTTATCTTCTCATTGTCTCATTGTCTCGGTTTGTCTCGTGTTCCTCTTTCGATCTAATTAAGAACGTCGAGGAATTCTACTCGAGTTGTTCGAAATGTAACGCGTTCGTGCTTTAATTAAAATTAGTATAGTCGTGTAACATTTTAAGTATACACCGAATCTCCGAAAATTGAAAAAATGGAGTTACTCGCGTAGAAGATCGTAAGTCTAACCTAAATTGCACAAATTGCTCTGATTCCGTAAAATTCTGTAATTCGCTGGATTTGCGGTCAAAGTGTGCAACACATACAGTCAGCAGTATATATGTGTATTTCGATAAAATTGCAGCAACGTGTGCGTAAATATCAAAGGTTCCGAGGTAAAGCGAATATAATAGTATCGCAGACGGCAAATCCAGGATTTTAAACTGTCCGTAAGTTGCTGAAAAGAAAGTTAGACCTTTGCACTCGGAATGCCAGCTGCCCAGCATTCCTTGCAACAACTCGGAATGCCAACTGTGCCAGGATACTTGCGGATCTCTAATATGAATGAATTTAAGTCTTTCATTAAATTATTCGTAACGAATAAATCGCCCGGGATTCATTCGGTTTTCAATGATCGTATTATCAAGAGAAAACGAGGATTGATGGTCGTCGAATGAAAGGGATTAATGATCGTAAATGGAAACGCAGTGACTTTTTGGCGTGCATTCGAATGCTACGCATTTTTTTATTTTTAAATTCTGCCTAATTTTTATAGTTGCTCTCCGTTCATTGTTGTTTGCAAGCTGAAGGAAAATTGGGGAGAATTCACTGTAACTGGAAAACGTAATGCTCACGCTTGCATTCTACGCTATTTTTCCACCATGTTATTCGCATTATTAAGTAGCCGCCAGCGTCTCCTGCAAAACAGGTCGAATATTCTTGTTATGAATGTTTATTCCATCTTCTCCCGCAATTTGTCTCCGCGGTCTTCTTCGAAGTTGACGCGGCTCACCCTCTCTCTCTCTCTCTCTCTCCCTCTCTCTCTCGAAATTGCACGTTTCTTCCGAGTTATTAAACTTTCTGAGCGTTTACAACTTTCTTTCGTGCTCATAACTTCGGATATTTGTGCAGTTGATTACTTCCCCCCTGCAATTTTATTTGCATTCGATTCCCCTCCCATCCACTTTTCTCTTCCTTTCGTTTTCAATATTTCATAGTTTCATCCTAATACAGTAAATTCTGCCTAATTTTCCTTCAGCTTGTAAACAAAAATGGACGATTTGAGGTAATCGTATCTCCTCTTCCGAAATTGTCCATTTTTGTGCACAATCTGAGCATCGATTAGGGTGACTTTACTGTATTTTGTTTTGCAGCAGCATAATGATTTCAGAAGTCAAAGATGAATAATATAGTTCAACAATAATCGAATAATAATCGAATAATTCAAATAATTGAATAATAATCGAATAATAATCGAATAATTCGAATAATTGAATAATAATCGAATAATTCGAATAATCGAATAATAATCGAATAATTCGAATAATCGAATAATTCGAATAATCGAATAATAATCGAATAATAATCGAATAATTCGAATAATCGAATAATAATCGAATAATTCGAATAATCGAATAATAATCGAATAATTCGAATAATCGAATAATAATCGAAGAATTCGAATAATCGAATAATAATCGAAGAATTCGAATAATCGAATAATCGTAAGTTAAAAAATTAGCGACCCGTCATTTTGACGTGTCCCGTAAATCTAGTGTTAATCGCACCTTCTCTACCCAAATCGTCCATTTTTATCAATGAACAAAAAACGGCATCGCACACAAATTTTTGCGCCAATTAAGAAGAATTTCCTGCAAATCGTTCATTCATTCGCGCGCCGTATCAACGATCATGTGACTCGCCAGCTGTGTAATAATCTCCGCAGCTTGGAACAGAACATCGTCAGAGCATCGGTTGACGGAATAACGAATGGTCACGTTCGTTCACTTTGTACCACGACCGGGATCGTTCGTTTCATGCTTACGGGTCGACGTTTGTACATTCACGAGAGTATTATATATACATGCATATACATATTTCGTTATAGACATACGTGGAAAATCTTGCCGCGGCGAGTCGCCGCGAGTCGAATTGAATCGCGCTAGCGAACCCATTGAAACGGCAGACGTCCCATAGAACCGCGAAATCATTCCATCATCATTTCCGCAACGTTTCCGGGTCCCTTAACAACCGTAACTCCGTCGTTGAAACCGTAAGTCCGTTCCCATTTGCGGCCGCTAATAAACTCTGCGCGTAGAAAGACCGTAATCCTCGGAGCTCCATAAATAGAAATTAAGTAATTCTTACAGCGCAGCTTTTTGTCGCGCGCACACGGCCCGTATTACATCGTCGAATGTATTCGCCCGCGGTCCGGGTTCCGCTCGCAAACACACGAAATTATCATCCGTCCGGTAGGAGCAGCGAGCAATTCGAGAGAAAGCATTTCACCTGGCGCGTTCCATCGCGCTTACGTCTCATCAGTCTGTTTATGTCTCGGGATGCGCGATATATCTTCCGGTTTAATCTCACGGCTTTCTTGCGTGCCGTTCCACCGGGGCGGACTTTCGAGGGATTACATTTCCGGCCTTCCTTTTTTCTCTCTCTCTCTCCCCTATCACTCTCTCTCTCTCTCTTTTCCCCTCGTTCTCTCTCTCTCTCTCTCTCTCTCTCTCTCTCCTTTCGCTCTTGCTCTCCACTCCTCTCTAAACGCTCTGTGTAGACAAGCGCGACACAGCCGAGTTGAGGAATGGCGGAGCGAGGCATCAAGCACGGAGCGGACACCGTTGATCCTCGATCCGCGTTTTTCGCCTCGCGATTTTTGCGATTATTATCGCGCCATTCTTCCGCACGCAGAAATTGAAACGAATCGCGCGATGAAATGATGCTCGTTAAAAATAATGAAATGCAGCGGCAGAGGGAGGGGAGCTTTCAATTCCATCGACCAGTGAATCGATTGCTTGATCCGATCGTAAACATCTGAATCGTTGATTGAGTTAATCGTTGCTGAAGTGAATCAGTGATTGATCTTCGTAATTTGTAATCGGTAATCGGTAATCTTGAAGTCATTAAGCGATTAAATTATGGTTCATTTGGACGTGTGTTGGGTAGTTGGACATTGGAAATCGGTCACGATTAGCACAGTAATCATCTTTATCCTATAATGATTACTTCTTTTGATTACGATTAACATTAAAATTCGATACTGTGGTAGTCAATAATAATAATAATAATTGTGAATAGTTTTCTGAATAGATTATGAATTGGTAGAATTCTGAACAGATGAATCAAACGTTCGTTCGAGATCGCAGATTACTGATCAATGATTACAGATTACCAAATGTAATCATGATTACTGATTTATTTCTATATATATAGTAACGACTAATTAATTAATGATTATAATTATCACGAATACTTTTCGTACTCAACTCGGTTAAAAATCGAAAGCATAATCGTGTCATAATTAAGGTGTCATAATCATGTCATGATTAACGATTAGAATTGATTACAATTGCTTTCCCTTGTTCGTCGATCAGTGATCATTGCTTATTACACAATCAATATTAATTAATTAATCAGCAATCAGTAGAATACGGATTTTATTTATTTACGGAAAAAATTGTGCAACTGAAATATAAAATTGCAAAGACACAAGAAGAATTTAATAATACAGTTATACTATTTTCAGTTTTCACGGCAATTTTTACGTATAAAAATACGCAGCTGAAATATAAAATTGCGAGGACACAAAAAGAACACTATTTTCAATTTATTAAATCGATAAAAAGAAACAATTTTAATTTACTTAATTTCCGTTTCTCAAAATCGTCCTGGAAAAAATCTTGATCCTCCATAAAAATCCGCGGTCTGCTAATCATTCTAATCAGAATAATCGCGATTAATATCCGGAATCCTTATTAACCGTAATCGTGGGTCATTAATCAAATTACGTTACGGCCAAGTTTGCCGGCGCAGCAATCTGTATCGCCGTGCGAGAGGAATCACGGTAAAAAATTCGGGCATCGACGTGTAACGAGAAAACGATGGTGGTGGTGGTGGTGGTGGTTGTGGGTGTTCCGACTCGTGCAACGGGCGTTCGCCATGGAAGAGGGTGGAACGGGTACGGGGAAGGGTCGGCGAGGGGGCGCGGAGGGCGGCAGAATGGACGATAGGACGATGGCAATGTACACTGGGGTCGGACAGGTGGGGGTGTGGGGCATAGCCACGATATATCGTGGCTGAGCCTTTATTAAAACTGCTTTCGGTATTATTGCTTTCCGGGGAACGTCGAGTCTCGAAAATGGCATTTCCGCGAGATAGGCCGTGGTCGTGCGCGCCCCCGAAAATATATATCATGCCCTTCGCGAGACCTGTCGTCTCTGAGGGCGCCGTCACAAGCTGGCCCACTACGGCCTGCAATAAATATGCTCTTCACTTTGTACAAGTCGCTAGCGAGCGGAGCCGCCGCGGCTCTTATATTGCTCTCGCCTGGTTATTGCCTGCCGACCGAAAGTGACTCGACCACTTTGGCCCCTGTCTGCCGGGGATCATCCACCGAATCTGCATACGACGACACTCGGGCCCTCGCCACGAAGCCAGCCCTTCGCCGCAGATTTTTCACGGCGACTATTCTCTACCTTGACGCGAGCCACGCGAAATTCGGCGGCCGCGTCTTAGGCGACCGTCTCGTCGTAACTTTCAGCCCTTAGCGGCCGAAAGGGCCTCCCTTTTCACAGTTTCGGAACCCGATGGAACCTTGTAGATGGAGCCGGAGTTTTATTCGGATAAAAGGTTGACGAACGAAACAAATTTTATTCGACGCTGACGAATAAACGTTGAATCGAATACGAATTTATCTGAATAGAAATTATATTTTATTTTCGATGGTATGGGACATGTATTCGATCGAATGAAAATTCATCTAGATAGAAGCGTATTCGAAGCAAATTTGATTCGACACTCGGGAATAAATATTCAATCGAATACAAATTTATCTGGATAGAAATGTGTTCGAATTAGATTTTATTCGACACTATGGAATAAATATTCGATCGAATGAAAATTCATTTAGATAGAAGCGTATTCGAAGCAAATTTTATTCGACACTCGGGAATAAATATTCAATCGAATACAAATTTATCTGGATTGAAATGTGTTCGAATTAGATTTTATTCGACACTATGGAATAAATATTCGATCGAATGAAAATTCATTTAGATAGTAGCGTATTCGAAGCAAATTTTATTCGACGTTGTCCACTAAATATTCAATCGAATAGAAATTTTATTCGAACGAAATTTTATTCTATCGAATAAAAATGTGTCTAGATAAAGGTTTATCCGAGTCAAATTTTATTCGAATAGGATTTTAATCGAATAAGAATTCATTCGAGTAGAATTTTTATCGAATAAGAATTCATTCGAGTAGAATTTTTATCGAATAAGAATTCGTTCGAATAGGATTTTAATCGAATAAGAATTCGTTCGAATAGAATTTCAATCGAATAAGAATTCATTCGAATAGGATTTTAATCGAATAAGGATTCATTTGAATAGGATTTTAATCGAATAAGAATTCGTTCGTACAGAAATTCATACAGGAAATAATTGATTTGAATTAAAATGATAAATTTCAAAGCGTTATTTATTGCATATTACTTTTTCGAATTATTCCATTATACCGGTTATTCCACTTTATAATTATTTAATAAATAAATAGAACAATTTATGACGAATCGTGATTTATTCGATTGAAATATTAATTATTAACTATATTGCTTATAATAATTCTTAAATTGAAATATGAATGCTTTTTAACATATTTTTCAATCATTCTTCGCGAATATAAAATTATTGGATCTAAGAGAAATAGTTCGTAATTAGAACCGTTCTTTAGAACATTGGAAAATAGTAGATTTTTCAATTCGTTTTTCTATATAACTGTACACGAAAAGTACATACTCGAATGCACAAGATACGAACGAGATAGAATTTTTAGTTTTACGCTATAAAAAAAAAAAAAAGGTTATCATACTTGAGCTCCTCTCCCATTTTCTACTTGGCCCAGTTCGGTAACGAAAAATTCTTTTACACCATGGTTTCGGCACGTGCTCAAGAATGAAAAATGTAACAGCGATTTCCCCCATGAAATATGGACTATACTT